>NC_065507.1:10703882-10725515 GCF_006386435.1 Epinephelus moara | reverse complement strand
CTAACGATATGAGGCGGTCTTTGTGGAAAAAAAGCTTGTTTAGTGGACTAACTTTGCACTTGAAGTATGCCCGTTCACTTACGTTTTAACAGGTCTGACGCTACTATGCGCCCCGGCTGTATCTAGGCTAACGGCTAACATGCTAACTATTATTACTATTATTACTATTTATTTTTGTACCGATACCCAGCCCTACAAATCATGAGTCACATCTGTGTCTCCAGCTGACCAACTGTGTTCAGATTTTGCTAATGCCAACATCACTTCCACAATAACGTCAAAGTGCCCCATGCAGGATTATTAGGTTATTAGGTCCACATTATCACCAGACACATTAGCGCTTGTGTTGGTACAGCTGGAGATATCGCTGTCGGCAGAGTCCAATACATCGTCTTCCGTAGGGCAAAAATGATGGACAGTCATAATGGGCAAGTAATAGTAAAGATTCTCTTTATCTTTCTGAACCATTTCTGGTTAGCACTGGCTCACTGTCTTCAATACAAACACCACGTCCTGCATTGATGCACATTTTCCCGTGTAAACAAATTTTCAGTGTGAATTTTTATATTTGAGTGGCAAATAAAGTATACAGAACAATTTTAATAGTTTCAAAACAAACTTTTGAGAAAGTTGAATTTTCTGGTTACTGCTTTATCATTATTAATAATTTCCAATCTCAAATGTGATGTTTTAGTCATGCCACACGGCTCTAGGCATGGCAATGTCTGTTGATCGGCCAATCCACTGCTTTAGTCCAGACAAAAATATCTCTGAGGTCCACATTTGTGGTTTTACCTTTAGACAGATTGCCATGATCTTTGGCTCAGACATTCGTGCCTGCCTTAGGCTGAATTGTGATAACTTTGGTGATCATTTAATCTTTCATGTAGTACCATAATTAGGTGAAAAAGTCAGTTTTTCAGTACTTTGGTTTATGACCAATAACCTGCAAAACTAACAACATTTCCAGAAGCCTCAGCCAAACTTTGTAAAGTGTACAAATTGTCAAATGTTAGACTAAGTTGGTAACAATGGTAAACATTAAGTAACTGCACCATCTAATGATACTGTAGCTGTTATTATAAGGTTAAAAAAAAATGCATGAAATTACTGAAAAATATCTCAAAGAGCAAACAGCACAGTTCTCCTTTGACAAAGTCCTAGATATTTAAAGACTTTGATGACTTATTTAACTCCAAGATCTCGGGGAAAAAAAGTGATTTAATTCTGTCTTTCTTATAAATAATGATTGACATTCAAATCTGGACTGGAGGGAATGACCCTCTATTAATATAAGATGTACAGTAATGCCCAGAACCTCAAGATCAGAGCTCTGATAATGACACAGTAAGCACTGCATGAGGGCCTCGTCTACGTCATATCAATTTAATCCATCCCTTTGACTTCCTAATCTAATCAAAGGGCCAGAGGATGACAGGTGGTCTTTTCATCAGTGCAACTAACAGCTACACACAAAAACAACCCCACTGCGGCCGAACCGGAGGATAACAGATTTGCATTCTGCCTAAGAACATGATGAGTAGGGGCAAAGAATAACAATGGAGCTTATGTGCTTGAAGGTTGAGCAATGAGGGTAAACGAGGTAAACAAATTTGTATGTCCACAACCCACCATCAACTCGGTACAATAAACCCTGAGCCTGGATGACATTTTTTTTCTGTAACATCTGAAATATTTGGGCAGATTTGTGGACGATGAGCTGAACTGAAGTCATCTTGTTTGTCCTGCCATCAATAGTAAATGAGATCAAAATCCTACAAGAAAGAGGATAAATCTGGTCCAGACTAATTTGGAAGTGTACTATCCAGGAAGAGTTTACTCAAAACATGTCCTCTTTGCTAAACTGAAACCTGCTTCTTTTTCAAATGCCATTTACACATAACAGATAACAACACCGGCGTTTTACTGTTTGCAGTCTTAAGTGCAACTGCCAAAATCCTTAGCCAGTTTGAGAAACCAAATGCTTAAGAAAAAAAAAGAAAAGATCAACAACATGTTTTGTATTATAATGTCCTTGCACAGGCAGAGGGGAAACATTAGGAGATGTGAAGTCTAGAAAAGGGCTCATACACTGTTAAACCCACAGTGCACCCACAGGGGGCATAATCTTAAATGACTCAGGAGACAGGGAGCTCTTCTTCTCAGACTTTAAGAGCCTCTTTATACCAGCTATGACCATAATCCACAGTCAAAAAGACATGCTCCGGAGAAAGTGGAGCTGAGCTAGAACAAGATGAAGATATAACATTAATCGGTCAGTGCTTCCTCTAAATCACCCATACTCTCAACTGCAGATCTACAGCATAAGAGAGCTATAAAAGTTAGTTTGAGGTCATTCTGTCTGAACTGATCATTTATTCAAACACATTTTATGTGTGCTTCATATGTATAAGAAAAACTGCTATGGCAAGGATGCTCCCCACTCAAATCAATAACTGTGCCACTGATGTATTCTAAAGGATAAACTGTAGTTCAGTCAGTATTTTAGTCATGGATATTGCTCATGTTTAAAACCACTGAAGCACAGCGCCTGATTGAGAATTCCAGTGTCATTGTTATGTTAATGATAATCACGTTTGATTTGATACAAAGTGCTTTATCTTCTGTCCTACATACACTTTCCGCTTGGGTGCAAATAGACTTAATCCACCTTTGACATTTAATGACAAACTGCCTGAAAAGTAACCTAAATAGATTTGAGAAATGCTTCGCTAACAGAAACATTTAACTTAAAAAAATAAATAAAATCTGATGTAAAAATGTTTGCAATTTTAACATTGTCTGACTCACAATGGACAGTTGGTTTAAAGAAATATGACTAAATATATAAATATATCAAAACTGTTGCCGCAGAACCAGAGTTACTGGGCCTTATCTTACCCGGCCCAAGCTGACGCACTGCGTAGGGCAACTGTCATTGCTTGTTACAGACTGACGCAGATGTCATTTTTACAGCAAGCGCCCACATTGTGTAAGTATGTTCTTGCGCCGATCGGTGATCTCATAGGCATGTAGGTATTAAAACGAGGTGTGGGTGGATGCATTGTTTGCGTATTGCTATTTTGAAGCAGTAGAAAGTGACGCGCCACTGGCCAGGGTCAGAATGGCATCGTAACTTACTGCTATTCATTCAGAGGTGCCTAGGAGACATCCTGATCAGATGCCTGAACGACCTCAACTGACCCCTTTTGACGCAAAGGAGCAGCGGCTCTACTCTGAGCTCCCTCTGAATGTCTGTGCTCCTCACCCTATCTCTATGGCTGGGCCTAGCCACCCCATGGAGGAAACTCTTTTCAGCTGCTTGTATCTGCAATCTCATTCTCCCAGTCACTACCCAGAGCTCATGACCATAGGTGAGGGTTGGGATGTAGATGGACCAGTAAATCGAAAGCTTTGCCTTCCGGCTCAGCTCCCTCTTCACCACGACGGTCCGGACCAAACCGCCAATCCATCTCACACTCCATTCTACTTCACTCATGAACAAGATCCTGAGATACTTGCACTCCCTCGCTTGGGGCAGTAACTCTCTCCCAAGCCAAAGGGGGCAATCCATTGTTTTCCAGCAGAAAACCATGGCCTCAGACTTGGAGGTGCTGACTCTCATCCCAACCATCCCACACTCAGCTGCAAACCGCCCCAGTGCATGCTGGAGGTCATGGTGTGATGAAGCCAACAGAACCACATCATCTGCAAAAAGCAAGAGATGCAATTCGGAGGTCCCCAAACTGGACCCCTTCCTCCCCCTGGCTGTGCCTCAAGATCCTGTGCATGAATTACACAAACAGGATCACACCTATGATTGATCAAGGCACTAAATGTGACCCCTTTGCTCTTTGTGCATTGCACTACACCCAGATAATACATTGACATGCAAAAGTGGTTGAACATGCTGTAAATGCACTTGTGCCATGTAATTTAGCCCATGTACTACAGATCAAGTTGGGCCCATTATCTTTTATGTACTGTGCATTCTTCTTCCTTGCTAAAACCTGGCACCTACATTACCCACAATGCAACTTGACTGCAGACAGTTTGTGTGGAGATTTACTGTAGGTGTGTTATGCTTATAACGGCTAATATAGTCTTCAAACGCTAGCTGCAAGCAGTGATGAAGTGCAGGCTACAGAAGTCTGTTATGCTCACTTGTCTCAAACTCCACACCCCTCAGATTTTATTTTATTTAGTATTTATTTCAAACTTGCAGTCTTCAGCCGCAAACAACACTGCACCAGGTTACCCCACTCGAGGCAATTTATCAAATTTCATGCAGCTTTATACAACTTTACTTGAAAAGACCTGTAAACAAACTTTGGTGTGTAAAATCAATGGAATTTCCCATTAAGGTTTCATGACCACTTTGGTAACCTGTAAACTTACAATGAAAATACATGGTACATTACATTGAATAGCAACCCCCCCAAGATATAATAAAGTTCTATTTAGTATGGCACAAAGCCACAGTTCTGTGTATCTGACGTCTTTGAGCCAGGCCTTATCATTTAATGTAACTGTGCAACAAAGAAATACACATCTATTTAAATACTAGTATTTACGGTATGCCATGTGACACGGGGATAAGGGATTGATTTTCATGTTAGTCCAACTTTCAAAACACAGGATTATACAGGGCAGCCAGCAGTTTCCCTTCAAGTAAGAAATGGCAATAAATCTTATTCAGTACTTTCTCAAGCCTGCATGTCAAAGCTCAAGGAGCACATCTTGCACCGCGCAGCAAAACAGCAGCTCCTAACTAATTTAATTAATTAAGTTGGGTTACAAAGTGACCTTTGAAACTTGAAGGCTTAAAAATGACCAAGAACAGATTGAGAATCAATCAAAGTAAGAGCGGAGAAAAAAATGTAATTTGGAGGACATGAGTAACTGAGTGTTAAATTGTTTATGGAAAATAAAATGCTTGGCACGGAGAAAAAAATAAACAAACTAAAATAATTAAATAAATTACATTGTAACTTTTCCAGCAGAATGAGTTAAGAGGAAAAAAAGAGGAGTGTTTTGAAGTGTCAGAGCTGTACTGTTGGCCTTTTTTGTTCCATGCCACCCATGAAATTTATCGCCTCCTCCCCATTCCTTCAGCAGATGAAATGCAAAGTCTCATCCTCGTACTCAAAAAGTGACACATTAAGATGATGGACAGGCACTCTGTTTTTGAGCTAAATAGAAAGTGACATATCTGTTTATTTCTCTTGGGCCTGCATATCCGCTGTTGAGACACCGAAAGGTCTGAGACACTGCTATCCGTGGACGTGTGTGTGTCCCAGCATGCATGTGTATGTTAAGTGTGTGTTACCATCAATTTGTATATTGAAATTAGCAAATCAGCCAGTTGTCTTTCAAGGAAGGACATCCACTCAATCTTTGTCAGTCAGATGATTCCCCAGAGATGCTACATCTCTAGCCCTGATGCCTCGGATTCTCATTCTAATCAAGTCTGCGAAGTGGCAGAGCAGAGGATCTAAATGAATGGAATTAAACAGTATTGCAAGGTGAGGGAGGCTGGAAGAGTAACGACATCTAGTTTTCATCCAGAGCACTTTTTAAGACAAGGACCCTCCTTGGGAGAAACAGTATGCTGGTGGCGTACTGTTTTGTTTTTACATTTCATTATATCAGATGGAAAACAATGTGAATGTGTTTGTTGTTATTTCATAGTCTTAATCAAATAATTACTGTAGAGCACAGATTAAACACTAAACACGTTCTCCTTCATCAGATATGACCCTGACTTTTGGCTTTGTAATACCAATGTTTCTGTTGATAATAAAAACAAAATCACTAGAATTACCACCTGGCGGCTTTATGCCTTCACAAACCAGTCTTGTTACAGTTAACATCCACATCTGTCCAGACCCACATGTAGCCATGACAGCGGGCAATGCTTCAAATATGGATAAGTATGGAAAGAAGTTACATTTTCCAAAACATGGATGCTTGTAACACATCTTCAACATGGCAGCACAGAAGATCTGTACAATCACCACAATTTTAAGGTGGACACCAAAGATTAGTGTCACTAATGCAGTATCAAACCAAAGGTCTCCCCTTCTGAGATATGGCATTGAATAATGGCCAGAAAATTGTTTTCCTAGAATATTATGATGTCATAGTGAAGCAGACCTTTGAACTCTTGGATATAAAATGCTGACATTTCAATATTATATCCAATCAGATATTTGTGTGAATTTTGGTCATAATCAGCGATGAATTCGTGAGTTATGGCCAAAAACATGTCTGTGAGGTCACAGTGTCCTTTGACCACCAAAATCTAATCAGTTCATCATTAAGTCCAAGTAGACATCTTTGCCAAAATTTAAGAAATTCCCCCAAGGCGTTCTTGGGATATGATACAAATAATACGATACTATATGATACAGTGTGATGCGATGTGATACTATATGATACAGTGTGATGCGATGCGATACTATATGATACAGTATGATGCGATGCTATATGATACAGTACCCTACGATAAAATCCGATGCTATATGATACAGTACGATACGATACGATATGATACTATATGATACAGTATGATACGATGCAATGCTATATGATACAGTACGATACGATATGCTACGATGCGCTATGATACGATACTATATGATACAGTATGATACATTATGTTACGATGCGATACGATATGATACAGTATGTTATGATACGATACTATATGATACAGTATGATACGATACGCTATGATGTGATACGATACTATATGATACAATACAATGCTATACAATACGATGCGATACGATATGATACTATATGATACGATGCAATGCAATACTATATGATACAGTACGATGCGATGCAATGCTATATGATACAGTACCCTACGATACAATGCGATGCTATATGATACAGTACCCTACGATACGATGCGATGCTATATGACACTACACTATATAATACAGTATGTTACAATGCAGTGCTATATGATACAGTATGATACGATACGTTACAATGCGATACGATATGATACTATATGTTACGATACGATGCTATATGATACAGTGCGATACAATACGCTACGATGCGATACAATACTATATGATACAGTACAATGCTATACAATATGATGCGATATACTATATGATACAGTATGATACAATGCGATGCAATACTATATGATACAGTACATTGCGATGCGATGCTATATGATACAGTACACTACGATACGATGCGATGCTATATGATACAGTACCCTACAATACGATGCGATGCTATATGATACAGTATGATACGAAACGATACAATGCAACACGATACAATACTATATGATACAGTACAATGCTATACGATACGGTGCAATACGATATGATACTATATGATACAGTATGATACGATGCGATGCTATATGATACAGTACGATCCGATGCGATGCTATATGATACAGTACCCTACGATACGATGCGATGCTATATGATACAGTACCCTACAATATGATGCAATGCTATATGATACAGTACGATACGAAATAATACGATGCAACACGATACAATATTATATGATACAGTACAATGCTATACGATACGGTGCGATATGATATGATACTATATGATACAGTATGATACGATGCGATGCTATATGATACAGTACGATACAATACAATGTGATACGATGCGATACTATATGATACAGTACAATGCTATGCGATGCGATACGATACAGTACAATGCTATGCGATGCTATGCGATGCGATACGATGCGATGCGATATGATACATTATGATACGATGTGATACGATACAATGTGATACGATGCGATACTATATGATACAGTACAATGCTATGCGATGCGATACGAAGCGATGCGATATGATACAGTATGATACGATGTGATACGATACAATGTACTACAATAGAGTATGATGCGATGCCTGGCAATATACTTTACTGTCCCCATAGGGAAATTTGTCTTGGACTCAGGAGCTGCACAAGTATTGCTGCCTTACAATAATAGTCCACAAAAAATAAAAAGCATACACCAAAAAAAAAAAAAAAAAAAAAAAAAGAAATCCCACATAACACCAGCACACAACAGAGCACCATAAGGGAAACACAACACAACCCCTGAGAATCAAACGACATTATTTAAAATCTAAAATCTAAAAATCAAAAAAAAAACCCAAAAAAAACCTTTGACCATCTAAATGTAGTCGCTGCATTCTTGAGTCCAATTCTAAGGAAATTCCCTAGGGCTGTTCTTGTAATATCACATTCACGAGAATGGGACTGAAGGACAGACAGCCTGAAAACATAATGCCTCCGGCCACAGCCACTGGCAATGCAGAGGCATAAAAAAGATACATGAATGGCCACATTATTTGTACTATTTTGATTTATGCAATTGCAAAGTCAAAAACTATAACCTCAGGGATTCCTTTTTTTTTTCGCACTGTGCTTCTTTATCTGAATGCTTTGGCTTTACTGATGTCTCACCTACAGTACTTGCTCTCCTTGAGACGGCACTCTGCTGACTTTGCTGATATAAACTTAACACATAATTATACTTTGAGATGGGGTAAAATTCAAGCTGCACAGCAAGACCTAAAAGCGGAAAACTGCAGGGTTCAAGAAACCAAGCAAGAACACAAATAAAGAAGCGATGTCTACAGACTTTTCTAACCATTCATCATATTAATGTGGCTGCTTAATTAAAAAATATGTATACAAATTGCCATCAGAGATGTATTAATCAGCTTCCTAAATTCCAGAGACTACTACGCAGTAGAAAAAAGCTGTGCGAGTAACACCATTGTGGGCATGACTAAACTCCAATGTCCACTAAATGAAATGTAGATCTTTCCATCAGGCACAACCCAAAATGTAATATTCTAGACTACATGGTGATCATAAAGTGGCTAGTTTAAAAATCCCTCTATGTCACAGTTAAAGTTCACATCACGGTCAAGACAGACTTTCTTTGCAAACGCCCTATTGTTCATGTAAACGGAGCAAATTCTGTTTCCAGTGCAAATATACAGCCCACTTCAGGCTGAAGCTCTTCTCTGACTGAGTCAAGTTCACACTGCTACAGGGTGACCGGGTCATTTGACTCTTTCCCATTTGAATTTCATCTTCATTGCACCGTGGAATTGAGGTTTTTACATGCTATGCAAAATAGTGGCAAAAATATGTTTGCCACGCTCATCTAGAGATAGGTAAAGAGCAATGGTCAGCAGTTTGCACCTCAAGAAAGCTTGTCAGGGTCAGAGGGCTTTGCATAAGTCAAGCTGGATTCCCTTCTTGTGAGGGAAATGGGTACATGTTGTTTTACATCTGACACATCGACCATCAACATCTTCATTGCATGCATTACCTCAGCCTCCCTGACATGGTGCGGCGTAAATAAAAGCAGTGTGTTGAACTATGGATTTGCCCTCAGGCTTGACTCTCTGTATGTCAATGGCAGGAAAGTGAATACATCAGCTGAAAGGAAAATATCAGCCAAAGAACAAAATTCATCCATGTTATTCCAATCACACTTTTTCAGACCAGTGTGTCCTTGAGGTTGCTGAAGTGCCTGACACGAACAAAGTGAAACAAATTCCAGTCTTAACTCAGGGATTAAAAGGTCCAAATAAGAAAGCAAATGTCAGAATCTGGAAAAATAAAGAAAATGCAATGTAAAACCAATACCAATTACATCAAAGTACACCTTAACATTCTGTTTAGAATTGCTCCTTAAAAATGTATTAAAAAATGTCAATTTCCTGAACAGTTAAACAGAGCAATGCTTGACTTCTCTCATACTCTAACCTTCAAAATAAGTGATTTTCCTTATTTTAATTAAATGCAGACAGACATTTAAAGTGCTTTGGGGTAAATCTCTGAGGGACGCATCCCTGTGGAGGACACATTGCACTGAACTGGGATAGCATAAACACAGATATGGACCATTTATTCAAAAAAGAAGAAAAACGCTGATATGCAGAATAAAAAAAAACATGGCATATTGGCAAATATGCTGATTCAGCCCATTACTACCTTACACTAATAATATTCTGTTAACCTGTAAGTGTTTTGCCAGTGGTATCAACTGAAAAATGCAGAATGAGCCACTAAATCTGAGCAACTCTAGATGCCCAAAGCCAAGCCTTTACCATCATACTCAAGGTAGGTTTGAGAAAATGTGAAACTCAAAAGAAAATAAGATGCAGGGAACGTTGCTTTAAATTACCATATTATACTCGGAAAGTCTGGGGTGGTAATTGCTACTGTGTTGTCTTCAATAGACTATTATACACATTTTATTTTTACTCTTAACATAGGAACATTTTGGAATTTTCTGAATGGTTGAAATCATCTTCACTGCTTCTTACTATATTGGACGAGATATACTGCCCATAGCACAGCTTACACATGACTCATTTATTCTTTGTAGATATTAACAGTGTTGTAAAATACTGTTTAATCATGGATATATATTTTTAGTGACAAAATCCATTAAATATTTGTATTTTCTGATCAAAAGAGCTATATGTGTGTGCACTGAATCAGTTCAATGCAGCAGTCCACTGAATAGCCAAGCCTTGTTCCTGAGCCACGCACCAGCTGGCTTTCCAGGGGGTCTCTGTGCTCAACAGTTGTTGGTGGGGGTGTCAACAGCTCTTGCTGTTGTCAATTAACACCATGCCCACAAGAACATTGCGGACGTGTTCACCTCAGATATGCCCGTCTGATCCAATGCCAGATTCACACAATAATCACTCATGGGCATAGATATAAAGCAATGCAATCCACACTCCACGACCCTGTGTATAAAAACACATGTTGTCACTTGTCTTCATCAGTGATGTTATGCAAACTATACTGGACATAATTCAAGTCTAAACACATCATTCCTCAGAAGTTGTGTTAACAAAGCGTGGACACCAATTTAACACTAGTGCAGTGAAATTTAAATACAACAATTAAAGGCTGACAGTAACCACTGAGCAACTGGAAACAGTATGAAGCCTCAAGCTACTGGAGAAAAGATATTTCTGTACCTTTGCACAGATATGATAGATCACAGTGGTAAGCTCTTGACTGAAAAATCCAGTACATCCTCATATGACTGCAATTTATACTGGTGTGTTTGGTTCCAGATTCTGTATTACGCTATTATTTTTCTCAGTTGTACATGCTGGTAGTGGTAGTATAGTCAGACAAATTCACAAAAGGCTTGTGCAGTGTTTGCAGCTGCTAAACCTGCACAAATGAGACAATCAAAAGTGTAATTCTCAGAACACCCGCTGCGGGTGAAATGCACCCCTAACTGCACTGCCAAGCAAATAGCATCTCTGCTCTCCTGTGGTATTTGCACTATTTAAATGGGGTAATATGCATATATGTATATATATTTGATACAAAAGTGGCCCCTTTCTATACAAATTAGCAGAAATGGTCCAATTTACAAAGATCAGCTCGAAAAGCCAGACACAGTTAAAGTGAAATGATCAGAGAGATGATGGTAACTGAAGCACATTCAATGATACTTTTGTCTTTTTTCCACTTTACATCCCGCCATCTTATTTAATTGTCAAGGAGTATGTTTGAAAACGTTAAGAGTACTGACAGACGGAAATACAAAGTACAGTTTCTCTCAAAATCCTAGGATGAAGCTTTGAGGAATACCTCTAAACTCCTCAGTCAACACCTGTAGCTCACAGATTTATCCACTTTAACCACTTGCTTTTGTTGCCTGAACCCAACCATGTGTGTTTGTTGTTGGAGAAAAAAAAAGGTCAATTCACAGTGTTGTGCCAACGTAGTGCGTATATTTTGAAAGAGACTGCACGTAACTGTTACATTTCCTGTGAAAACAGAATTGCGTTTTTAGAGAAGATGATGCATGTAACGGGCAGAACTAGACATGGTGTCCCAGAACGTCAACAACCAACGCACCCAGGATACCTGGCACGTCGTATGTGGACGTGGAAAGTCCATGACCAAAACATCAATATGTGACGTCGGAGTAAGAATGTGTTGTTTCAGTATTCCATAGCAGTGTTGGGCAGTAGCATCACGACAAGTAGAAACGACAACTAACAGTTGTATATTGGGGCTGTGCTGTCTCTGGTACTGAAACAGAGTGGGAGGAGATCGATAGACAGACAGAACATCGGGTTGTAGTTGTGTTGTACATAGGATCCTAATTCTACCACCCACATCTACCCAAATTAGGCGCTTGGCAATGGTAATTTCGTACCCTGATTTTGCCACATGGATAACTGCAATCAGACACAAAATATTTTCACTCAGCTGCAAAACTCTTTAAGTGTGTTTTCACTGTCAAACCATTAGTGCAATATGTTTTTCTGAATCAGACCTTGAAGCAGGGCAGATAGCAGTTGAAAGAGATGCACAATTCACTGTGCTATCAGCAGCTGCAGTCCATTCTTTGTGAATTTTCCCTGTCAAAGTGCAGTCAAGTGTATTTGCTCATGAACTTAAATGCTCTTATTGTTTGAATCCAGTCTTTGTTGATGCTGTGACTGTGCAAATCATATTTTCAAAGTAAAGGCATTCTCTGCTGTTTGAAGGATGCCAAAGGTTTCTTTGACAGGTGTGGACAATCCTGTTAGAGATGGCGTTTGTGTTACACCTTAACCTCTTTTTCCAGTAAATCTATCTTTTGTTTGAACAGCTTCCCAGTATGAAGCTTTTCCGAGCAGGAGATTTAAATATATAGGCACAAGGAAAGGAAAGGGGGAATCTGCTGCTATCTCTGACTACATACACCTTTTATTTTCTTTCAAGAAATGAATCACACAAAACGTTTTGTTCAATATATGGCTATGTTGATGTGTATATTAATTTCCCTCGTTTTACTGTAACAATAACTCACTGAGTATTTGTGTTGCAAAGAGCTGTAACCAGCTGTCTAACACACATCACATTATGTATCTTTCAGTGATATTTAAGCTGCCAAACAGTGCATACATTAAAAAGTAAACGTAATTATTCTTGCAAGAAAATTGTTAATTGCAGCAGTAAACAGTATCCAGACAGTGTGTAAACTGTACGCCGTAAGAATATTCATATAGTAGAATTAATAGAACACAGTCACCGCAAAACAGCACAAGTACAGAGAGCAGCCTGCAGCTGACTCTTGCAACCAATTGCAATAAAGCACGCTAAAACACTAATATAATGCTTTAACGCTGTTATAAATTATGCAAGGGTTGAGAAAAGGCAACGCTGAAATTGCTGGTCTTTAGCCAGGTACTATAACCGGCACTGAAGGGAGGAAGTTAGCAAAGAGGAGAGGGAGGCAATGGCCTAAATAGTAAATAGTATAATCATTTCTGCTCATGCGTAAAATGTAATTGGTTTCTTTGAAGTTTGGATACTGGGGTGCCAGGCTATCCGTACAATAGCCATACATAACTTTAATTCAAGACACAGGGTTTTCTGGCCTTTCAGCTGCCCCCTGACATGATAATAATTATCATAATTGCATCCTACATACTAGGCAATTACTTGTCATAGAAAGAATAACTGGTATTAAGGTAAAAATATCTGTTTCATTCATATATCTGCGGTAAATGCTGTAAAATAAAGTACTATCTTCAGACTGACCACATAAATGAGCATTAGGATTTATACTCTATATTATATTACTGTCTATGTTACTACAGTAGCTTTAGCATCAAGTTTTTATGAGTTACATTTTCTTCCCACAAATCCTAAGGGTGTTAATGGGCTATTTTCGTTGAATGAGAGCTTTATGTGGGTCAGACTGTGTTTTCCTCTGACAACCTGTGAACACTGCTGTTCTGCTGCAGTCTTGATTAATGGCCCAGAGAGTGTCACACTGACCTGAGATGGAAGGTGTTCATTGTTGTCAGAGACAGAGCAAAACAGCGCAAACCTTTGTTTATTCTTTTTTTCTACCGCTTTGTTTGTCCCCTCATATTAAGAATAATAAGCGGTTATTAAGAAAAGTACTGGCTTTGCCGTTTGATAAATGCAATTATGTTTCTCAACAGGTCGCAAATATAAGGCTGTTAATGTGAATGGCACAATATTGGCGATCAGTCTCTGCAAGCTCAGGGACGTCTGTGTGAATAAGAGAGGAAAGAAAAGCATAGAAAGTCTTAAATTTTATTTTGTTTTATTTTATTTAGACTGTGAATATAGTGAACGTTTCTGCAAATGTGACCAAGTAGATCTCAACTACAGCTTTGACCCTTCTTTTTTTAATCCTACTTTTAAAAGCAGCAGCTATTGTTTACATTTTTCTCAAACCCATTTTGAACTGCATCTTAAACTGAAATAATTCAAGACGAAAATATGCACATATACAACAAATATGGATTTTATCCTACATCTTGTTTCTTCACTTATCATGCCTAATGGCTGTTTCCTCAGTTTTGCATTGCAACTTACACTTTTTCTTCTTCTTTTTTTTTGTTTTTCTTTTTTTAAGAGTGTGCCAGTGAGCAAAATAATCAATGGCCATCTCTATATTTCAAGTGCTGATGACTTATTCAAATAGATGGCTCTCCTCTCTCTCAGCACAAAACGGGAAAAAGAAAGACACTTTAGCGCTGAGTGACACTTCAATTAGCCTCTTGTCCTCCACTACTAATAATCAGATTGTGAGCCGTGTAAAGGACAAGGCAGGTCATTAAAATATCCTCAAAAACCCACAAGATTTACTGTAGGCTGTAGATTTTGCTTGTATTTGCTGACAGCCGTATAGTGCCGCACCCCCTCCTGCCCTCCCCAGATGAAATAAAAGCTATCTTGCTGTAATTGCTGAGGAAAACTGATTCACCAGTGTCTGCAACACTTTATGTGCCCTCTAATTTTGTTCAGCTCTTTCTTCGATTGCCAGGCCCCTCACAGGGGCCCTCATCTATTCCATTCAGTGCTCTTCAGTGTGATGTCGCTGCGGACCCAGATAACCAAATTACGTAGGCACAGCGTTATGACAGTGTAATCAGACAACCAGAGATTTGTCGGAATTATCCGACAATTTATGTCGATGCCGTAAAATGGGAAAACTCCGTCATTACCTTGTGGTCTTCATGCTGCAGCACCATTGTAGGGGTAAATTTTATTCAGAGATGTATTGAACTATTGTATTCAACAAACTAACATCATTTGGATAAAATAAACATCTAATTTAATATAAAATGTTGGCATATATTTGCACTCATGAGAGTCAAAGCAACATTCACAGTCAGTTACAGTAATTGGTGCTTCAGAGTTCAAGCTCAGTGTTTGGTCGAGCATATTAGGCTGCAGTCTGAATCTGCTCAAGGCTGTTAACTCAAAGCTGTTTGGCCGAGCAAAGCTTTTTCAAACACGTGTGCTTTTTTTTAGGCCAAGTCTTGTAGTTTGAAGCAGTTCTAGGCTGAAAACTGTGAGTGACACTGGCTGCAGCTCATGGGAATTTAACTCCAGGGGTAAAAGAAAAGGAACGAAACAGAGGAGAAGTCACCTTTAACAACAACAATGTCCACTAATACAGATAGCTTGCATCAGCTATTTCAGCTCCACTTGCTTCACTCTCAAGGGCTGCTCCTGCACACATATTCACTTAGACCAATACATATTAAAGCTCTTACAAATCAACATAATTTTGAGTTACATATTAAATAAAAGTTAATCCTGACAATATCACTTTAGAATATTTCTGTGGGGTAATGTGAATGCTACTGCAAATGTATATTGCAAGTGAATATTGCACAGAACAATGGGAGAGTTATTTTGAGTGACAGAATCGGGTTGCGTGTGTGTTCCCTCATCTTGTGACGCCGGTCTTTGTCCTGTTGACTGGTGTGAACAGCAGAACGACTGTTTAGTCTAAACCGCCAACATCTGGCCAGATTTGACCAGCATCCAAATAATTTCTACAACACTTAGCACTCAGCACTGACTGTGTATCAGCCCACAAGAATAGGCATCAGCTGTGTTGCTATTTTCAGCAAAAACATAATTTCTCGTAAGGCAGAACTGACAGCATCCTGTACACTTAAGAGTGTCATATTACCAAATGTGAAGGGCTGCCCTCTATTAGTCAACCAAACGTTAATCGACCAGAAGGGTCATTAGTTGGCAAAATTGCACTTATAAACAGCACCTGGAAGAAGATCAGCCGCTCATGGAAGCTGGCACAAAAAGGCACAAGAGTAGCACCCAGTGCCAATCTTGCGTTTTAAAGGCGGTTGAAGACGCGGCATGTGCACGGCCCCTAATTTCCAGGGCTGGTACCTGCGGTTATTCCACAGGCTAGTTAATAACATGTCGTGCACTTGTAGATAAAATATAGGCCTATATTAATGAAGGTTCATTAGTATGGTTTTGTATTTCTCTGTAATGTAGTACAGTGTTAACAATGTTGCTGATACTATTCTTTCTCACACCTTCAACTCAAACCATTGTGTTGCCCCGCCCAAAATATATCATTTAATAATTACATTAATATCATAAACATGTGGACAACTAGTCGACTAATGGCCCTAAATGACGACTATTGGTCGACTAGGAATATTCTTCATCGGGGGCAGTCCTACAAATATGTATCAAACTTAGTACATGAAATCATGTGTCAAATACTCAAAACTTTCTGATCAGACAGTACTTATTTCCTTAGAGACACGACCTGTGTAAAGCCCGCAAGACAAAGGGACCAAAGGGCAAGTAAGGTAATGTTCGCCTCTCCTCTCCAATACTTATTTTAGTAAAAATGTATTATGATAATGTGATAATGTGACGATGTGACAAAAGTATTATCATTAAGGGAAAAAGCTGCTGATTTATATGTGGACAGAGCTACAAAGCAGCACAAGTTTTCGCATTAGTATTCAAACAACTGCTCACATTCAAATTACAATGCATAGATAAAAACACTATCATTTATTTAAATCAGTTTAACTGAATGCTATAAGAATGAAACAATCTATGCTTCCTTTGCACTTGTACATGGCGTTCTAATGTCTGTCCTATGGTTTGTGATTACCTTATTTTAGTCAGATGTGATCACATTGATATGGATTCATGTTTAAATCATTGTGAAGAAGTTGGTTGCCTAATAGGCTATGTTGCTGGTATGCAAGGTGTTAGCTGGGGAGTCATTGGATGCTGCCTGGCTGGGTAATGTCTATTTGTGTGTGTGTGTGTGTGCATGTGTGGGTGTGTAAACACTGGGTAATTTACGTGCAATTAGTCCTTCCCCATCAAACTTAATTTGTGATATGGCTGGACTATCAAGGAGCAGCAGGGAGTCCGTTAGTGTAAACTCAATTAAATTAACTGGGGATGATATTGTATGTTTTATGTAGTCACTGGAAGGTCAACAATGTGCTGCCTGGTATTGACAGGCTGATGAGTCTGATTGAATTTGCTGGCTGATGCAACAGCAAACCTCAGGCCTGTCACGATGATTATCCTATGCTATCAACTTCTATACAAACATGGACATGACCTTGATCACTTTGCCCACCTCCATATTGCCCATTGTTATTATATACATGTCTGTAAACTAGGGTAAAACTCTAATGTCCTAAAGGGGCAAAGTGAGATACAGACAGAAGTCATTAGTACAACAAAACAGGCAGTACGATACATAACACAGAGAGTCCAGTATCACACACTGTCAGGGGTAAATCATGGACAGTTAGTGGTCATTGCTAGTTAAGACAAGCAATAGCAGACGGGACAAAGGACGATCTGTAAGATTACCAAACCAACAGACAATGTTAAAAGAAAGAACGGACCCAATTAAAGCAGAATAGAACAATTTCATGATTGTCCTGTCCACATTGAAACTCCTCAGCTCCTTAAAAAGAATAGGCATTGGTTTGCCTTCTTACAGATAATGTCAGTATTCACATCAAAATTCAACTTGTCATCTAAGGCAGTGCCCAAATACTTGTACTAGTGCATAAGAATGTCACCAACATTTTTGCCAATATAATGCCAGAATAAACAGGAGAGATTTCCTGACCATTAGGCCTACAAGATTTGGGCACAGCATTTTCCCTTGTGCCAGTGGAAAGAAAAATAAAACACCTCTTGAAAGACAACAACACAGTAAAGCCTAGCTCAACACAAATCTGCTGACCAGTACCCTGCAGCTGGACTTTTGGAAAAGGCACAGTTTTGATAGTCTGGTTTGCCAACCCCTTACACCCGGCCAAAAAGTCTGTCGTTTGTAATTTTACCCCCCAACAATTTCATCCTCCACTCGATAAATCCACCAGCAAATCTAATGGCTCCCAGGCTGTAAACCCTCGGTGGCACACTGGCCAGATTATGGAGGTCACTGCTGTGTTCCTGCAGTTTCCAAGCTTGTTGGTTTTGTTTTTGTTGGTCAGATTTTATCTTACTATATAATGACGAAAACTCTGTCTGTGTGTCTGTTCCACGTTTTTCTCCTCAATGATTTGGTCAATCCATGTGAAATTTGGCACAGTGGTAGAGGGTCATGGGAGGATGCGAATGAAGCAATATTACATCAATTGGCCAAAGGGGGCGCTATAGCAACCAATTGAAATTGCACACTTTGAATGGGCATATCTCATGCCCCGTATGTCGTAGAGACATGAAACTTTGCACAGAGATGCCTCTCCTCATGAGGAACAAATTTGCATCAAGAACCCATAACTTCTGGTTATATAGATTTTGAATTTTTTGAAAAACACTTAAAATCGATCTCTTCCTAGGAAGTTTGACCGATCTGCATGAAACTCAGTGAACATAATCTAGGGACCAATATCTAAAGTTCCCTCTTGGCAAAAGTTGGTAAACTTACTAAAACTGAGCTTCTATAAGGCAGTGAATATTGCGGAGGGCGTGGCTCATGACATACAGGTGTGTAACATCTCAAGGGTTTCACCCATCACCACGCAACTTTGTAGGCATATGACCACACATAATCTGAGGGGACCCCTCCATTATTGAACCCATCAAACAAAATAGGGGCGCTAGAGAGCTAATTTCTTATCTAGGCCTAACCGCCATATGGATTTTTACTAAACTTGGTAGATATGTAGAACAGGACGCCTCAAGGTGACTGGAGAAATTTAACTCTAATTGGCAACTGGGTGGCGCTATAACAACAGAAAAATGCTTAAAAATGGCTAAAATGCGACCGATCGCTGTGGCTCCCCCTGTGGCCCAATGTTGTTGGATTTTTTTCAAATTTTTGGTATGACTAAGTCATGGTATGGTATGCTGTACTCAGTGGGTATGGACTAGTATTCTTAAAGTGAGCAATCCTGGGCCACTTTTTTAAGGGTATATACCTCCCTATACACTTACATATGCTTAATATATCTATAAATGTATGTATTTTTCTCACAAATAAAAAAAAATCCATTTTCTCTAAGAGGGTGTACGTGCATTATTGTGCTTTAATACTTTAATTATATCAGTGGAAGGGCTGGGCAATTAATTGAACTTTGATTAAAACCGACATTCAGAACCTTCAACACACATAACCTTGCCCATGTCAGTATTTTCTTCTCTTTTCTTTTAAGTCTGTTAATACTTTCCCCACTGTGTGTGTTCATGTACTATCCCCTTAGAAATGTACAACCACCTGTGTAGTCACATGTCCCAGTCCGCGACCTAGTCCGCGACCTGGTAGCAACATGGAGGAGAACTCAATCTTGAGCAACTTGTACCTAAGAGAAATGCCATATCTGTTATTTGGACACATTTTGGCCTTTGTAAAGACGACACTGAACAGAGAGAAATCAAATGTAAGCACTGTGAAAAAACCATTTCAGCGACCAAAGGTAACACTGCCAATCTGTTTCAGCGCTTGGATCACTGTCATATCATCGAATATGAACAGTGCATGGCTAAAAAAAAGGAGACTACTGTACAAGTGCCTCCACGAAGCAGCTCTCGACATCTACTGATTTGAGGTCATATTGCCCAGCCCTACTCAGTGGCATTAAATGCTCTCAAATGACAATATTTTTCATCGCAGTTATTTTTGTAGTTATTGTGACAGGCCTAGTAAACATGTTTTTTTTTCTCTCTTTATGTGTGTATGTTTGTTTGTTTGTGAAATTAGCCAAAGCAACTTCTGGACCACTTCCATGACTCTGACTCCTGACAGATGCTCCCATATGTATAATGGTCACCACATTTCGAGCGGGCTCTGCTTTGCTTCGGGCGATTCAATGATAACATCTGCTGTCAGAATTGTTCATCACAATAGTAGTGCCTTGCAGGACGGGCACAGCAATTGAAGTTCCTCTGAAGAATCATCTTTGTGATAACAGAACTGATTGCTGGAAGATTGCCAGGAAAATGTCTTTTAAGCTACCCACCAAGACTTCTGAAACATATCAGAAGATTTAATGCTGCATGTTGGGCTTTATTTTGTTCTTTAAAAGTCTTGAATACATTTTATCATGTTCTGAAAAAAAAACCATACTGAATCATTAACATTAATCAGTGTGTCCTTTTGATTTTCTGTTGCTGTATTAATTTTCTGCTTTGAATAAAAAATAAATAAATATTCTTAAAAAAATACAAACAGAATAAGGTTTTTTTAAGGCCTCTTTCAAGTGATGTTAATCAGATGAATATTCCGATGCAGTAAATCCTGATTGATTAGTATCTGTATAGATTGTTCATAAATCCATAACATGGTGCTTTACAGACTCATCTTATTTTTTTCAGGGGTCTTTTCTAAGTTTAAGACCTATCAATTCTTGCTCCCACACCTAAAGTTATGCAACACAATAATAATTGAAAAAAAGAGACTCATTTACATTTAAATTGAAAAATCACTATCTTTCTAATAATGATGTGCTTTAATCCACCTTCAACTATCATCCGAGGAGGTTAAATTGTGAAATATTACATGGAGTAGTCAGAAGATCCCATTCTTTTGAGTGTCTCCTGGGACCTAAACCCTGTTCTTGGAGGTTTCCTTTCCTCTTTGAAGATAGGGGAGGAGGAGGAATAGAATTGGGAGGTGTGGCAGGGAGTTCACACAATCTCTTTTAGGTTCGCCTTCACGTTGCAAGACACAGTGAATTTAATACCTTCTTTTATCTGTTGTGTGTGCAGCAGTGAAAGGGAGGAGTTGCAAATGTGAAGTCTTTATGCTCAGGTGGTATTCACTGTGGTGTCTTCAGGTGCCTGGGTGATTTAATTCAGAGTGGACGGATGTGGATTGATTAAGTGACCTGACTCCTGCTAATTGATTATGTATTTATAAATTGCCAACAACAACAACAACAACATAACAAGAGAATATATCTGATAGTGTGTCTAAGGCTGTGTACAAAAGAAATTGGCTCATTCAGTACTCCCTATTCACTATCTAGGGAGCACAATAAAAACCAACATGTATTTTTTTGTTATAAATACATGATATTATACTGAATGTATATTTTCTCAGATTAATAAATACAAAGTGCTCGTGGCCATTTGTGTTGTGATGCACTGTACTGCTCACATTTCTAGAAAATATCCAGTGAGCAGCAGTTCTCTGGGTGAAAATGCCTTGTTGATGCCAGAGGTCAGAGGAGAATGGCCAGACTGGTTCAAGATGATAGAAAGACAACAGTAACTCAAATAACCACTGGTTACAACCAAGGTCTGCAGAAGACCATCTCTGAACCAACAA
>NC_065507.1:10671629-10703702 GCF_006386435.1 Epinephelus moara | reverse complement strand
GGCCTCCACAGTCACCAGATCTCAGTCCAATAGAGCACCTTTGGGATGTGGTGGGACAGGAGATTCTTATCATGGATGTGCAGCCGACAAATCTGCAGCAACTGTGTGATGTCATCATGTCAATATGGACCAAAATCTCTGAGGAATGTTTCCAGCACCTTGTTGAATCTATGCCACCAAGAAGTAAGGCAGTTCTGAAGGGCACAGAGGGTCCAAAGCAATATTAGCAAGGTGTGCCTAATAAATTGGCCGGTGAGTGTGTTTTGGAGATGGAAGCTTTAACCAACTGATTGTTTACATGTAGTGTAATCGGGAAATGCAAGCAGATGTGACTTTGAATGTGAAAAGGACACTGTGCAAATGAGCAATAGAAACACTCATGTTGACTTAAGTGACACACTCTTTTTGCTGCTACAGTCCTACATGTTAACAACCAGTTTTCAGTGGTAGCTGAACTTCACTGTTAGCTAGACTTGTGCTAGTGCTACATTACAGCATGTCACAGGTAAACATTTCAAATGTTTTAGAGTAAAATAAGAATTAAACACACCTTAGTTGTCATGTGGTTTTGGTCCTGCTTCACTTGCACTCTGGCAGGCTGCCCTCTGATGATGTCATTTTAAGCACCTGACTCAAGAGAATCATGGGAAATGTAGGAAATCCCAGTGTGCCACCATCCTGTAATTCACTCTTATGGCCACAGTGGCCACTGGTGAGCAGAAGTTACACAGGACTGCTGCCAGATTAAAGGGGCCTTTCCAAAACTGGACTCTACCCACTCCCACTCCTGTCTCAGAGTGTCAGTCCGTTTGTAGTCAGTAGTGTCAATACAGTGGCAAGTTTTGGGACACACTTTCCTGTCTGCAGCGTAAAAAAGGAGCTAAAATCACTCTAATTATTTTATGTTCTTTATATGTATTTTTATCACTTTTCTTTGATTCCTGCTGCTGTTTACTGGGATTTGATGGCATATATTATCTATTTTCCATTAAAGTAAATAGCTTAAATGAACTGATGAATAAGTAAATAAATAAACAAATAAATAAAACATTAAAAAAGAATAAAACTTATCCCTACGATTCAGTGGTGCTGTTCGTTTTTGCAACAGTTCCTGTTACACTTTACTATAAAATAAACACGATTATCATTTTATAGAGACTACAGAGGTGTTGATTTGATCCTAAATACAAGCAGCATTAAATATGTTAATGTCTGTATGACAATATTAAATGTCTATCTTAGTTTGAACAGTTAACATCCCTCAGAATAGTCGTGTGGAACTTTATATGTACAGACATGGTGTTAAGCACAGGCTGTGAGGTTACAGGAAGAGGTTATACCCCTACACATTTTAATTTCATATGTGAAATCACTGTGCCCTTATTTTTTTCAGATTATTTGGTAAAACTGTGCTCATTGAAAATCCAAAATAACAGGAACATGTTAAATGTCTTATTCTCTTTTGGCTTAATTGTACATCTCTGCATTACCTGGTAAAGAAGTGCAGTTGCAAGGGATGACAGATTTGGTCCAATGCTCCACTTGCTCTCAGAAAATTAACCCCCTGTTCTCTTGACTTGAACTCTAACTTATCACTTAGTTTACCATCAGCATGGAGGTTACTGTGCAGCGGGGTGTTTCCCTGCCTCTTGCCAAAATTATGCTGGGATATATTCCAGTCCCCTCCAGCAAAACTGAACAGGAATAATGTGCATGGAAAATGGGTCAATTAATAGCTGGTTGTGTGGGAGTAATCTGATTAAAAAAGTGTTGACCTTAAGTGGGAGAAATATTTTGATTCTGGTGACCCCTATGACCTTACGCCACACAGTCTGCTACACAAATTGACACAAATCAAAAGAAAGAATTTACCATATACATGACCTCAGTGTATGTACAGTGTGCAAACTAATTATTTTGCAGAAGTGATGAATGATTGGAAATCATCATGAAATAGCCTATAAAAAAAGTTTTTTGACCTCATTAATCTTACAATTTACCAATGTACAGTAACACAACCCACATATATTAGCATTTCAATCAGTGGCAGAAACCGCACAGCCTTCAACAACATGGACGTCAACAGTTTTCCTCCTACGGCATTTGCTCAAATCAATACAAAGTTCAATAGTCTTGATCCAAGATCTGTGTGCTGTTGCTTTCAGCATCCCCTTTGACTGTATACCATTATCTATCTTACAGCATAATTAATTGATTTTTGTATCAGACCTTGCAAATAGCCTCCAGATCTGCATAAGCTTGTCAAAGCAACAGCAACACACTGACAAGTCATGCTGAGCATGATCAGTGAGCAGCAATTTAAATGATAGTTTCCACTAAAAGTTAGGTGTGATCTCTGAAGAGTAGACTCAGCTGTTGCTGTGGTGGGGAGTAGGAGGAAGACAATAGGGTAAGAGGGACCTCCGTGACCTTCTAGGAGAAAAGCGCATAGGTCCAAACTTTGATTATCCAGCATATCGCATGATGTGGAACAACTTCTCTTCGCCCACTCATGCACCAAGAGGATTACCAGATCCAAACAGCAACAGACGTGTTTGAGCAAATGCAATTGTGCAAGTTACAGAATTATCTCTTATTATTCTAACCATTGACCTTGCCGACTTTAATAGGCATACACACACGCACATACACACACGACGCACACAATAGAGGCTGACTGCCGAGATGTATTTTCTGCAAATACTGTATTACCCAGGTCAAGACAAAAACATTTTTGTAAGATAAAAATTATATCATAGTTAATATTTTTTGGCCTAGCGTTTATGGAGATTTTATTAAATATTCCAAATCAAGTGAGAGACAATAGACAATAGGAACCACAGGGCTTCAGGATGATACAATGCAGTTTTAGGACAACATGGTGTTTCTCATTGTTTTGTTTCTCTTCCACCACGCTGGATTTCAAATGAAACGTTACCCACGAGGGCAAAGTGCTGACTTCTAGCAGGTGTTCACATCAATTGTGGGTGAACCGTGTAGGAGTCACAGTCCTTTTTTACCCTTGGGGAGTATGTTTATAAAAAGGGCAGCAATTTCTCTACGTGGTTCATTGAGTGTGGATGTAAACACCCTCAAATTGAACCTGAAAGGCAACAGAATTGCTTGTTCTGATCTGTAGCGTTCTGGATAGTTCACTGATATTATAGAAACAGTGCTATTACCGTGGTCAGCCGTGTTTAGAGCTCAGGCTGCTGCCAAGCTGTCCCCTGGAAGTCCACTGGCTGGCTACGGGGTTATGTGAGGGCAGAGAGGAAAGGGCCTTGCTTGCATTTATTATTATTTATTTGAGTTTTAATAAAGACAGCAGAAAGACCCTGCAAATCTTCATTTAACCACTTTACCTGTATGCTTTTTGTGCTCAAAAATCATTACTATTGCACCATAAAGTTTCTATGTAAGGAACTAGTTAGTGATTATCATGAACACAAGTTAAGAAATGAATGTTTCCCAGATGATGAATCCTACTGACTTGATCTGCTGACTTTTCTTTTTTTAAGATATTTTTTTGGGCATTTTTGCCTTTATTGGACAGGACAGTTAAGTGTGAAAGGGGGAGAGAGAGAGGATGATATACAGCAAAGGGCCACAGGCCGGCAACAGCCTTGTACTGCTGCTCTATCCACTAAGCCACCGACGCCCCATCTGCTGACTTTTCTAGTGTCAGCTGTACTGATAACAATTGGATGGATCGCCATGAGATTTGGTACAGACATTCTTGCCCACCTGCACCGCAAAGTAAAAACTCACAGAGTTTCTAGAATGGCTGTAGACTCTTCTTCTTCTCCTGCTTCTTCATCTTCCTCTTCTTCTTTGTCTTTTTCTTCGTCTTCGTCTTCTTCTTCTTCTTCTGTGTTTTGAACCTGTCTAATGACAGTTTTTGGCTCAGTGAATCATGTTGCTTGACACTCAGACCCTGAGGCAACAGGTGACAATTCAAAATATACAAATACATTGGAATATAATGCAGTAAGGCTCTTAGGCATTCTGTATGGCTTTCATATGGGTGGCAGTAGTCTCGCCACCAGACAATCAGAGATCTCTGCCTTCTGATAGTCTGGGGACACTCCTTTCTAAAGTGTGTTTAACACACCGGCGAAAACGGCCGGCAACAAAGCAACGCCTCTTGCATTTTTGAAAAGGACACGCCTTCCCGGAAATGTGCGCTCCCCCTTTTCTCGTCCGCAAGGAAACAAACACACAGAGAGCTTGAAAATGGATGCTGAGAGATTAAACTCTGTTTTATCAAACGTGTCCTCAGTCCACAGGATTGTGGAAATGAAGGACTTACAGCGATTTGAGCCATTTTGTACCGCTACACGTGTTTCTAGTCGGACTATGTTTACGAGCACAAGAATTCAGTGAGCCACCGAAGGACCGCCCTGCGGATTTACTATTGGTTCTGCAATGTAGGGAGTTGTTTTAAACTCTGAAATTGTATCCGCCCATCTAAACACAAAATCAGGTAGAAAGTCATCAGTCTTTAGTTAAGCAAAGCGTCTAAAGACTGACTTGTGAGTCTAGGGTGGCAGTAGCTCAGTCCATAGGGACTTGGCTTCGGAACTAGAGAGTGGCCGGCTCAAGTCCCCGCCCTGACCAAAATATGGAACGTGGACTTGTAGCTGAAGAGGTGCCAGTTCACCTCCTGGGCACTGCCGAGGTGCTCTTGAGCAAGGCACAGATCTCCCCAACGCCTCGGGGTGCCTGTCCATGGGCAGCCCCCTCAATCTGACATCTCTCCATTTAATGCATGTGTGCATGTGTGTGTATTTCGTGCCTGTGTGTATCTGTACATGACAAAACAGGGTGAAAACATTGAATTTCCTCCTTGGGGATTGATAAAGTATATATATATATAAAAAATAATAACAATAATGTAAACTGTATTTATATAGCACATCTGACACAAGAAATACAGCACAAAGTGCTTTACAATAAGGGCAGTATAGTATAAGCTCCACATGAAACTAGACATAATGGGCATAAAACAGGCAAGACAAGGCAATTCAACATAAAAGGACATTTTATTTTAACAGTTTAAAACGTGGATTACCTGATTCATATAATTATGGAATCGTAAATCTATAAATCACAAAATCAAGTAAGATTTTTAAAGAGTTGTAGCAGTGTGAAGCATAAAAAAGAAAGTAAAAGCATAAAGCTAAAGAGTTTCAGACCTGTCTCAGGGAAGTTAGAGCTAGTTAAACATATGTTTTTAGCTTTCTTTTATAAATATTTAGTGAGCTGGCTTCCCTGAAATCTATAGGTAGTGTGTTCCATAGCTTCGGGACGTAATTGACAAAGGCTGCATCTGTCAGTGTTCGTGGAGGCAAATAGTTTCCTGCAAGAACACTGACAGTTAACAATTATTCTCCTGTAGGTCAGCTTTTGTTATCCGTGCTGAGTCAGCACACATGATTTACCCTTCCCTCCGCTTTTGTTTGGGGGTGTAACTTCTTTGAATGGACATGTGCCACCTATTCATGTCAGTGATTCATTAATTAGTTTTCATTCATTTATTAACCCCTGGACTTTGCTGAGAGAGAACAGAAAACTTGGACAAGAAAAAAAACTGTCATGAATTTGTTTAAGTTACTGATAAATTCATTTTCTACTTTTTGGACAATTTACATTTGTTTCTTTCATAATTATATTGCATTATGTTTTCTTACTGTGCAAATAAACCTTTCTCAGTATGTTCTCATTTCTTAATTGGTGCAAGCTATATTTCAGAACATTTTAACAAGTTATAATTCTAAAAAGTTATGGGCCAAAATCTGCATTTTCAAAAAGTGATGGGGACATGCCCGCAGTGTCTCTTGTGTCCCTAGCATCCTCAGCATAAATTACATCAATAATAGGACTATATAAAAGTACATCCAGTTCCTGCATTGCCTTAATAGAAAAACTGTCCAGATGCTATAATTAAAAAAGACGTATTTTTCGAATACTTATTAAAATGTGTGTTCAATATTTCTTCTTTCTGAATACTCTGACAAGCCATAATTAAATACCACTCATTTTAACTGATTATTTTCTTTTTTTTTTTGTCTTTTTCATACAAGATTAAATCAGTATATTTTCTAAGTTCCTCACTTTTATTGTGCTTTTTTATATATTCATGAAATCTACTTTGTTTGCCCCCGAAATTAATATTGAGCCACGTAGTTCCTCAATGCTCATCCACCAGAAAGCTAGTTTTGTTGATTTGCTTCCGTGTTTCATCACAGTCCATATCACTGTCACTGTAAACAAAGGAGACTAGAGGGGCACCAGGCTCAATGAACATGCACTCCTAACACTGCTTGTTCCACATAAATCAAAAGAAATCAATGCCAGATTGAGGATTGTGGCCTCTGTTGTGCAAATGAAGCCTGGCTCCTGAATAAGATAATAAATCCCTGCCACATTATTTCAGCTTTTGATAAATGGAGCAACATGAGAGTGGGGGGTGTGCATATGGTAGCAGGGTGCACAGATCTGACTGCGAACACCTCTAATAAAACATGAGGGAGGCCTTTGATACACTAACACAAAACTTCACTTGCTATACATCATGGATCAAAACCTGTTTCCCTGTCCAGAAATGTTTGTATTTACGCTTATTAATTTCGGATACATTAACTTCAAAACCACATCGTTGTTAAATCACATTAAGTATTTACAGAGCGTACGCACAATCACGCCAGCTTGTAATTTGCTTGTTTTGGGGTTTGATAGAGGGGGCTGATCTGGTCATGTCTTTAATGTTGCTCAGCTGTGCGTGGACTCGAGGGCCACAACTCCACTCAGGAGCAGGCCAAAGAGTATGAGAGGTTTACTATCAAAAACCAGGCAAGTTTTAGCCTCTGACAGATGTGGGATCAGTGTCAGATGCGAGCTATGCCAAAGGGCTGGATTGGTGCAGAGGGAGGAAATGACTTGACTCTCCTGGGCTCAGTATGTCTTTGTTCCCCGGCCCCCAGGGCAAGTGATGGCAGGAATACAGAAAGAAAAACTCTACTCTCGTACATGCCACCAACCACCCCTGCATCCATTCCACCATAAGGCTCTCTGCACCTCTTGATTGCTACCCGAGACCATTAGATTACCTTTAGTTCCATTTGCACTCTTGCCCAGCATGTCCTCTCCTTTACCTAACACCACTGCTGTACTTGGCTGGAGGAAAGTAATGAATCAGAACCTTACTTCGTTTTCATTTGCAAGATCAAGCCTATTTTCACAGATTTGAATTTCAGATTAAACAACACATTTCCAGGGTGATACTGTGCATATATTAACAATTCGGAGTGATTACACGTGTTTTATATATATACTTTATTAATCCTCCTGAGGGGAAATTCAGCTCCATATTTGGTCCGGACGGGGACGTGAGTCGGCGACCCTCCGGTTCCCAACCCAAGCCCCTATGGACTGAGCTACTGCCGCCCCCAGCATGTGTGCGTATGTGCGTGTGTGCTTATGCATGTATGTAAGCAGTGTATGTGTTACAGCTGCTCTGATTATACCTTAAACTTGAAAAGACATGGCTATTTAATTTTAATTTGGTTTCAGTTATGTGATGTGTTGATACCTGCATTGTGCAGATATGTACTTTAGTTTTGTGCTTTGATTTAGAGCAACTAAATTACCATCAAATCTACAAACACCGCAACAAACATGGGGTGAATTAAGTTAAATGGTTTTTCAGCCAAATTACGCCTTTTATTACCCATTCGCCTTTAATGCACTGTATGTATTTACAGCAATATACCATTATAATTGTTATGAGTGTTTACCACATCCACTATGTCACAAAACATATTACCACCTGAAATAAAGTGTTTGTTTTCATTCATTCATTCATTCATTCATTCATTCATTCATTCAACAGTGTGCTTTTTCCGCCAGTGCACCACCAGAAAAAAATATTCCCCAAATATTTTTATGTTTCGTCATGTCATTATAGGCTACATTAGAAGGGTAGCTGTGATCAACACATCTGGGTGATGCCTATACTACTAGAACAGAACCAGCATCTACGGCTGCTGGAAATCAGTGGGAATAAAGAGCTGGGTTCTGGTTTGTATTTTCCTCATTTCCTGAGCAAGGCCAACACACTGTCTCCTTCTTACACACAACTCTGTTTCCAGTGGTGTTGTAGCTGACCAGTACACCAGGAACCCGCGGGTGGGTCTTCCATCTCAGGCTGTTGTCATGCACCAGCGTTTGTATATAATCCACCTTAGTATGAGCCAGTAAGTTGGGAAGGCTGCGATCACATGACCAATACACTGACAGGAGTAAAGAAGTAGGTAGTGGATGGTTGGGGTGGTGGATAGGTCAAGAAACACAGGACTTTTTCCCAGGAGACTGGTGTTTAGGATTGTGTGAAACCAAGTCAACACTGAGTTATTTTAAAGTGTGTCATTACCGAACCTAAACACAACCTACGTAACTTTACGTTAAGTAAGTAGCTTGACAATGACACTTAGCATGTAATGTCATTTGTTGGGTTTGTGACACATTATAAATACTGTTGTTCGTGCATTTGCATGAGATACCGTACAACACGTTGTATGAGGATATGTTGTCCACCTCCGCTAATTCATTTCCACTAGTCATAGTGACTGACTTGCACGCCAATCGGTTTGTTGCGCTACCCTTAGCAGGAGGACATCACATTTTGGGATTACTGGACCTTATACATTCTACTTAACGTAGACCTGCTGTCCTCATTCGTAGACAATTTTTTGGGCCACCTAGTGGTAGTAAGTGCACAATACACTAATCCTTGTAAAAACAAGATGGCAGCCATCTCTGCCAAGTCAGCCTGCTGCCAATCCTGACACAAGGTGATCAAGGTCCAAAACTTGAACAAATTTTATGGTTGAAACTTGTTTATTTATGATTAATAATGTTTGTAGTTTGACATGGCAATACATTTGACCAATTTTAGCAACAGGAACAAGCTAGGACACTGTTAATTAGGAAGAACTCATTTGTAGACATTGGGACTTAATTATCGTCTCGTTTGAGGACATTAGGACTTAATTATTGTTGACAATGTTTCGTTTTTTATAGTTATCGGGTCCTACTGATCCCAAATAGGTAGGAGAAATTAAAAATGCATACCCAACAAAAGTTCAGGTCTCAGGAGGATATTTATCCCTGTTTCATAATTCATCAAATTATAGCCCCCCCTGTGTCCGAGGCTATTTGTTTTTTCAAAAAGGTCTAGGTTATTTACTTGGAATATACTGTCTCATCCCACTATTGTTATATGTGTGGATGATTTTCATACAAAGTGGTAACCACTGTATGTAAATGCATAAGCCGGCCAGATTTGTGCTCCGCAGAGGAGCCTCCATCTGGTTACACATTATTGCACAGCACTGGATTTGTAATGATCTGCAAAACACCTGAGGTTTTGCGGTCTGATTACTCGCTACAACATTTTCCTCTTCCATTTTATCATGCCATGTCAAACTTCTATGGTTATTTTAGTAAAGTAATGCAAAAGTAGCATAATCAGTAATACATTACTCAACAAAGACAGTAATATTGTAAAGCAACTTATTACTTAGAAATTAAGGTAACCAGTAATACAATATGTAATGTATTGTAGCTTCCATAGCACTGCCTGTTAGTGGCTGCTGCTCCTCTTACATCTGTTACCTGACTCGTGTTGCTTTGGAAACTCACCGACCAAAGTTTATGGTGGATAAAACTAGTGTGACCCACTTAAGAGAACGCACATTCTCCACAAAGTGTTTACATTATATTGTCTGCACTCTGGATACAATTAGCTGATCTTTCCGAGTATGCTGTAGTTCAGTCTAAACGTGTAATAATGTGCATCATCTACATCCAGCTCGCAGCAAGTCTAGATCACACACTGTCTGCAGGCTGAATTAGTATGCAGGGTTAACACTGCTGAGTTCTGTTGTTCACTCAAAGCCCCCACCACTGTTATCAGCAGTCACTCAATGGTGCCGCCACTGTCAAATTCCAAGAGCTGTGAAATCACTGGAAGTTCACAACAGAAGCAGCTGCCATGTTTATTTCATTGTATCCCTTCACTCCACCCATCCCTACCCATCTATTCTACACAGAAATGTTTGCCTCAAAGGCATCACTGTTGAAAAGTCTCCCGTTTCTGCTGTCTCTCACTTCGATTTGGGCACTTAGCATTCAGCAGAAGGTTAGGCAAGAGGGGATTGTTGTACCTGGCACAAATATTGACAAGTGCTATTGTAGTTCTATAAGCCTCATGATTTGCATGCACATGGGAGGATATATTACACACAGAGCACAAAGGCATGGATGCCAAAATGAATTCATTTCAGGGAGAGGGTGACATGAGTGATTTCAAGTGTAGTGTTCTTTTTTGAAAAGGTTAAGAGCAAGTTGATTTTTACTATGTAGGCTATGACCTTGTATTTCATACTTATGAAACTGCACAGGTACCAGACAGAGATGCGGCATTTTGATTTATTCATGATTTATTTTATAACTATACCAACGTCAACTAGGCTGCAATTTCAATGGGTAATTTAACATTTCTCACCCAGCTTTGTATCATGACATTGTGGGTAGTATGCATAAATGAACTACGGTAAACTTCCCTCCGTCTTACCAGCACTCAGGTCTCCATGTTCATCTCTCAGCTTAAATCTGTCAGATGACGCAATTTTTGTTGTCCCCAGAAAGTGCACCAGGCTTTGAAGTCAATGTTCGTGGTGGCCGAACAGTGAAATTACAACTTCCAAGTCTGTCACGTGATGCCACTGGGTCTAAAAAGACTTTTTCCCATAGACTTGCATTGTGAAAAGGACATCTGGAAATCAATGGATACATTTTTGAGAGTCACAACCTCGAAGAAATTATTTGTTTTACGATCAGAATTTGATCCATTCCCTCAAATCACATCTGGAAAGTCTAAGAAAAGTTGCCCAATAAAACCATTTCATCCCCATTCACGTTAGCAGAGTGCTAACAGAGTGAACAGGGTCCTGCCTCCAATGCTGTATCTAATTGTCTTTAAACATTGATGCTCTATTGCTCTTGCTTGGATCAAATGGTAAAACCAGGCAGTGCTGATCAAATATGAACCAAGATTCATTCATGCCTCAGAAACATGATTCAGCTCACTGTTTAATAAGAATTCAAGATAGTTTGGTACCAGCTGGTTGCCATATTGTTTCCTACGTCAAAACGGCCAAGCTCACATTACGTCATGCACCAGCAGGAGGGTTTGTTGGTCCGCTGCAGCACACTGCATTCTGATAGTTGTAGGTTTTTATCTCTTGAGCAAAAGCAAAAGTCACAGCCCTTTCCCTATGTTTACTCTGCTTATATAGCACTTATTTCAAAAGTATTTGTGTCCTTCACTGCACAGGCAGCCCCGTTTTATGAAAAGAGTATCTCTCCAGCAGTGAAATACTATACTATACTTTATGTATCTCCATTAGTGGGGCAAATGTAAAGTTGGCGGTTTTCTATCCTGTTTGTGCCCTTAATATGACTGCCCACTTGGGGCTTAAAATAAAGGCCGTAACTGTACCATCGTCAAAGGCTTCTTGCTATGTCAACATCTTTCTAAAGATGCTTTCCCCCATCATTTTCATTTACTGTTCCCCCTCCTCTCTCTCATTCCTTGACATCCACCCCCAAATCATCTTCCTCCGCCACACGATCTGCCACCCTTATTCCCTTTGCCTGTCTCCTCCTTCCATCCAAGTCCTAATGGGCCCAAATAGAGAGTGACAACTCTTCCTGTTCTTCTACAAAATTCATGATTAATGTTTCATTAATCATGGATTTTTAAAACATTCTGCTCCCCGGGGCTTTCTTCTATACTGAAATAAATTAATAAATGAGCCAAGCGCGCACAACCACTGAGAGACACTGCTTTTTCCGTGCCATCCTTTCTTATCGCTCAAATAATGGTCATTGTTTATGGCACCACTGCACTCAAAGGTGCTTTCAGGGGAAGACTATAAAGCGAGTCTGTGTTCCTCTGAGTTTTATGTGTTGTCTAAATGTTGTATCTTGTCTTGTCAAGAACTACGGGACTTTACACCTTTGAATACTTATATTATGCAAACTATTAAGAATAGCTAGATAGAAAGATAGATAGATAGATAGATAGATAGATAGATAGATAGATAGATAGATAGATGATAGATAGACAGATAGACAGATAAAAAATACATAAATGTTGAATAAATCATTATAGAGGGCTCAGTGTATTGATGTTCACAAATCAGACTGGTGGAAGGTTTCCTGAAATAACCAAGTAAAGGAAAACACAAGGAGGCAGGCAAATAAAGCTGATAAAAAAACAAACAAAAAAACCATTGCATTTTATATGAAGGCTTTACAATACGCTGTAGGTTCATAAGTAACATTTGCAAAAGAATGAAGAGGAGACAGAGTCGGTTTGAAGCTTATCTTCAGTGTGACTTCTTGACTTCAATCCGTCGATATGTCTCACTGGGTCATTGTGCTGCAAGAAATGACTTTCAACATTCTGTAAGGAATAATATTTATAACTGATGGCCAGACTTGAAGTGAAAGAGCCAAGCAGCATTGTCTCATGTCTCTGCTTGGTAAACAAGCAAGTCTGGCATTTCATCCGACAATCCATCCCCACGAATAAATTGAAGCTGTATAATATAGGAAGCATTCAGAGACTGTCAGTGTTTATGGTCATTTGATTGTTGAGAAAGCAGTCTTTAGCTTCCTGCCATGCCTGTAAATTGTCTCATCTAAGTAACATATTCATCTACAGCTGAAGAGGCCAGCCATAAAGTGATGATCAAGTATACTGGCTCAACTGTTTGAAGCCAATGGCCTGTGGCCTGATCTTGGGAATTATTGGCCCTACTGGAGTTTGCCAACGCTGTAATTAACTGCGCAGAACAGGGTGACTTTAAAGGTTAGTCTCAAAATATACCCACTGAATTTGATTGATGTGTCACTCCCTCATCTAGAGAGTGCTTCCAGTTTTCCTGTTGCATTGGAAAAAAGAGGTCATAAAAGCATGTTCTGTCGTCTTATTAGCACACAATGACTTCACATCTGCTACATTTATACTCTTGCCTATAAATGTGATGGGCATATATGAATCGGGGTGACTTACGTGTGGCATGTAGAATTTAATTTGCTAAGTAGACTTATTGCTCATTATTTTATGTTAGATTATAAAATCACTGACTTTTAGGAGTGATGTAGAAAAAGAGTGTTAAAACCCTATGCAAACATTACATTATGCTCAATATAATCCCCATTTACATCGTCATGTTAGGCCTCATGGCATCCTACTATCATCCCTGATAGCATTTGTGATACCCTCTCTCACACGCACCAGGTATCAACAGGAGAAGACCCGTGTTGTGAATCCAGTCCGAAGCGATTGTTGATGTTTGCTTGGAAAGCAACATTAATGCAGAGATTTAACCATTGCCCTGCGTCCACTCATTTATTTCTGGCATCTTCTTTCCAGATCAATGCAATTTGCCAGGGGGGGTCAATCTTATTAGAATTTGAAGCTATTGATCAACACCACCTTATCTGCTGTATCGCATCTGTTTTTCTTCCCTTTCTACTTACAGCTCCCGCTTCTGTCTTGTGATCACAGAGCCTGTAATGAGTAAAATCCCATATTAGTTACTGCAGGGAGATTCAGCATGTGCTGGCCCTGCAATAAAGGGAGCCATAAGGTGGAGAGTGATTCCTAACATGGGCTCAGATAACACAATACCGCCATGATAATATTGATTTTCACTTCCTTTTTTTCTTACTGCTGGCAGGACTGGTGGATTTATAGATGATTGCACATATTGGCTGATTGTTGAAGTATTGCATTTTGTCAGGAAAGGCTTTGGCTCGACAGAAAGTTGTTACTTCACCCTTTGGTTAAGGATTACAATGCAACCTGAGCTGGATAGATCAGTGTTTTGTTGTGATTATTTTGCTCTCCTTGTGGTGTGTGGTTTGTCCTCATTTTGGTTGCTTAGAAGTGAGTGCTCTACTTATAGCCAATAAGTGTGGACTCACTTGATGCACTGACTCGCTGACAAAGTTTGTAAGACAGCATCAACAGCATGCACATATAAAAAAAATCTGGCTAAGCACTGAAATTCTCTGAAATGAAGTAAAATAAGGAATGAATAAAATGTAGAAAAGTTAGTATGTAACACTTCTCAGAAATGGACATATTTACCCCGGAGACTCCATTAGAGGCTATGAAGCATTGTTAATGTTTGAAAGCAGATGTCGTACAATGGCAGAGAGTCTCTTAGTACTCTTGCTGTGCTGAGATATGGGAGTGTGTCATGGACAAAGAATCTCTGTTTGGCTCTGTTTGGCAGCTGTTAACTGGGTTTAATAATGGTCCACACAAGGAGCATCCTGGAAAAGTATCACAGTTAATGGACCCCGACTGCATCCACAAGCAGTTTCTTCAATGAATCAATGAAAGCTGAAAGAATGCGTCATCACATTGAAACATGCAGCCATCTCCCCTGCACAAATGACTGAATGAATGTTAAAGATGTTTTTACATTTATTTCCCCTCTATCTGAGAAGCACACATCTGCTTATCTTTCATACTTGACTTCCATGTTGCTATTTGGGGTGAGTATCAGCAGTTCATAGAGAAGGCAATAAAGCTTGCTGGATGCACTGATTATCTGAATGATAGCACAAAGAATATTCAAATGCTTTTTGGTTATCAAATAATGAAATGTCACATAGACATGATCTTCTGAATAACTTCAGCAGCATCAATAATGCAAGTGCAAAGAAGTTGAAACAGTGGCATGCAGCAATAATAAGGAAACTCATTAGGCTGCTTTGAATGGTTTGGGTGATACACATCATCTTTTGTCAAAGCTACTGCCATATAAATCTATTTGAAATCAACTCTTCCACTGTATTCTCTGCAGTAACAATTATGTGGTAATATTATTTTTTTGTCTGTGTGACTGACATTTAATTATAATTCTGTGTTAATATTTTCCTTCTCTCTTTCCGTGCTCTCACATTCAATCTGAATTGCTTATGTTGCTCTGATAATTGGAAAAAGCAGTGCAGTGTCATCTTATGACAATCTGGTGAGGCGACCAATTTATGTGGATGTTGAAATGACAAATGAAATATTAACACTCAGTGTCAGGGTTGGTTCATAATCAGAAATACACGTGTGTTAACAGTGATGATTGTACAGTATGCATATATTGTACAGTTCAAATTAAAGAGAAAATAGTAGTGCCAGCGGCGTTTCCTGTAAGGTGCTAAATTGATTCAATGCTAAAGGTAGATACTGTAGATTGGTGTAAGTTCAGTGCAGCAGTGTATGAAATTGGTGCAAATTGGATTTTGTGTGCCGAACAATGGGATTAAGGGCTGGGTCTACTAAAAGAAGCATGAAATAGCATAAATTTGCAGAGATATGCTAACAATAGTCAATGCTCATTGCTAGGCACGATAACCATCTGTCTCCGTATCCCCTTTGTCTGATTTAATATAAAAATAAACCATTGAAAGGCAGTCAAATAAGATTGTGGTGAAGAAGTAAAAAAACAGAAGTGAGGAGGGAAAAAAACAAAACATGAAAGGCCGTCGCTTTTTGTGGAATGTTGGGAAGATTTTGACTCTGTATCCAAAACTTCAGGGAACATAAAATTGTGGATTGTCAATGCTTTTTTACCCCTAGCATGTGAAAACAAAGCCAAAGGCATCCTTTGGCGTCTGTAACATCTGTATGTGACACACAGCGCCTGGGTGAAACTCATTGTAACATGTGGTTAAAGTTGTCAAATGGTTGTGGTTAGGTTTAGGCAACAAAACTACTTGTTTTTTTTTTTGTTTTTTTTAAGAAATGCATCAGGTTTTGGTTTAAAATAAGTACGTTATGTGATGTGAAGTTACAGAATTTCAAAACAACACTAACTTTTGGTTTCACATGGGACACAAACTGTGTTCTCCTGGGTGAAAGTCCCAATACATTACCCTGCCCACCCAATCTAGATGGACTCTCTCACTCTTTAAACTATTACTGCCGTGGATAGGTTTACACTGGAATTAGTTTAGAGTCATGTATGTCTCACAGAAATGCCAAAGGGTGCCTTTGAAGTTGATATCACATGCCAAGGAGCATGACAAAGTGTTGGTATTTGAAAACCTGGAAATAAGAACGGGCTGAACCCTCACAGTCACCAGATCTCAACCCAGTTTACTGGGGATTTGGCAATGACGTTGTTACGCCCCAGTCTAGGGGTGTTAAAGAGTAACAAAAAAATGTGAAATGTGGAGCAAGTATGAGTGAACAACAAGGAGCATCCATCCATCCATCCATCCATTTTCATCCGCTTATCCAGGGCCGGGTTGCGGGGGCAGCAGGCCAAGCAAAGCACCCCAGACATCCCTCTCCCCGGCAACGCTTTCCAGCTCCTCCTGGGGGATCCCAAGGCGTTCCCAGGCCTGACGAGATATGTAATCCCTCCAGTGTGTTCTGGGTCTGCCCCGGGGCCTCCTACCAGTGGAACGTGCCCAGGACACCTCCACCTCCACCTCAACGAATGGAAGACCGAGGTAGCATCGATCCCTAGCGTCGTCGCAGAGAGTGACCCAATCAGCACTTGGCATCTACACTTGGAGAGACACAAAGATCCTCACAAAAAACGGGAGCACTCACTCTCCAGAAACATCACTGCCAAACACAATACCAGATAAACAATGAATCATTACCACAACGCCACATGAGGGAACATGTTTTTTTAAGAATGGTGTTGCGGAGTATGGAAGCTGTTTTGGTGGGTGTTGGCCAATGTATCAAAACTTTACTAAGATTTTTCTTTCATTTTTTTTGTGGAATAAAGTAATGTTTTATATTTAATGAGAGTGGCAAGTCAATTACTTTGTACCACAGTACCATAAAAATTTGACTAATTGCACTTAGCATGCATGAGTCAAACCTTTTCTTTGTGACTATCTCTATGAGCTTGGTACTTTCTGACATTTTCCCTTCCCTAAGCCCGGTCAAGTTACCTTGTGAGTCTGTAAAATCATTCTACAGAATTTCAATAAGACCTCAGTCTGGGCTTTTGACTAAACATGCAGAAGCCCCAAATGTCCTTGGCACTCTAATGCAAGTTCTCCTCTCATGATTTCACCTGTATTTGAAGCTTTTCATACACCCACTATTATTATTATTGGTCTATTCTCTGCCTCTGACCCTCGAAGGCAGACACCACTTGAGGTGAGCGGTTCCAGACACAGCACTCTGCATTATAACTCAAGAGTTTTAGTTTGCAAAAGTCAATATTTACCACTTTATTCAGAGTAATGGCTTACTTTGCAATTCATTTAGGAAACTCTTTTGTGTCTGACTGGATCTTGGTGTCTGACCAACATCCATGTTGCCGAGCTCAGTTTGGTCAGATGAAGGGCTTTGCAAAGAATCTCAGTAGCTCCATATTTCTGGCCACTTCCAGATGACAGATCCTTCTGTGTTTGTGTCATCCCCTAACGGTTCAGTAAATGTTTGATGGCTTCTCCCAAAGCAAAACTCTTGTCAGTTCACATTGTCAGGTTCTTTCGTTCTAACATGATCTGATTCAGGCAACTGTGATGGGTGATCTACAAACAAGGTACTGTATCTGGATATCTTGCATGCATTTAAATAAATTTAGATGCGACTAATTTACGTTTGGAGTGCATTACCATGTGGAACTTTGTGTAAACAGAACTTTTTGAGTGCATGCATTATCTTCAGTAAGACTGAAAATTACACAGAGAAAAGGAGGAGACTACTTTATTACTGTACCATTAGTATTTTGTCACTGCTGTTTTTGCTTTTATCTTGTGCATCATTAAAACGGCAAATGGCTTCTAAACTATGAAATGCTTCCAAATAGTCTAAAGTGTTGATGTAAATTGGAATCGACTAATATTCCCTTGAAAAATGGAAATTTGTGTTTTATCTGCATTTCCTGTCCTTTTCCTTTTAAATGTAAAACACTCTGATAGTCCCATGGACATTACTGTTGCAAATACCAACCCATACCTTGCTGCAAATCATTTTTTTTAAAACATATTTTTATCTCTATCTTTGGAATAAAGAAATAAAATCCTTTATTTTAATGGGAAGTTAAAAATAAGTATACAAAGACATGTTTTCAAAGATGACATGCAGCACAGTGAGGACAAGACAGTGAAGTCACAGATGAAAATGATACCGTAGTATAGCCAAGCTGGCTACAGAGGTAAAATTACATCTTGATCAAATGGATCAGCTTTCTATTGAGAATGTGACATTTCTAATGATGACGACGTTGACTTCATTATAATCTATTCCTCAATCAATTGTTAATGAGTTATGTTTTCCAAGGATTGAAACAATGAAATATAAGCCTGTCTTTAGGGTTACAGGAACTGTTCGTGAGTGTGTGTATGAGTGAAAGGGGATGAGATATGGTGTCAGTCTCACGGCTTCAGCTATGTCTGATTGTCTGTGTGTATTTCAGTCAAACTACCTTTCAAAATTTTAATTATAACTTAATTATTAAAAATAATTTCATACAATCAAATGTATAAATTAACTGATCTCATGGCTCTTGCTGTGTAAAAGCAAATGGTCAGCTAAGTAGAATTGTTTCCACACACACTTTCAGCATCTACTTTTAGCATCTGTGTTGTTTGAACACGTCTAGCTGTTTTTAGCCCAATCTAACAGGTTGGATTTTTTTTTTCACCACTAGTTGAAAATGTTCTTCATATGATTCATTGGGCTCTATAATTAACTTCCACTATAAGTTGAATTACTGACTGCAAATCCTTTCCTTTCCATTTTAATTAACCAAGGCTTAAAGAGAGTGGGAAAGTGAGGGAGGGGAGAAATGAGAGTGAAAGAATGAAAGAGATCAGATCTTAAGTAACTGGCAGCCGCTTTGACAGAAAATTAAATTCATTTTCTGTTGAGAGCAATCAGTGTGATTTGAACTGATTAGTTCTAGGAAGATTTCTGAGGAAGCATGAGTTGGCTTCAAAAGTACTTTGTGTGTACAATGAGATGGGCAGCACACACATTCACCCAGCCAAATCAAACAGATGCTTTTTCCATGTTCGTCATCTGTCATGTTTCCAGATTTTCCTATGTAAAACCAGCCAGTGTTCCTCCGAATCGCCCTTGCATCTTATATTTTGTCGAGTGATTAAAACAGTTTTGTTGTTGCTGCTGTGAATGACTGTGCTCTTATCAGAAACAGAGCCAATCAGAGCCTATGTGGGCAGGATGAGTGTTATTTTTACTTTACCAAATGTCGTCCAAGTATGACAGATTGGAACATCTTAAAATAGTTATGGTCGACAAATTAATCACGGCTCTGAATTTATGATCATTAACTGCTTTTGATCCTAAAATCAGTCAAATTTAAAAATAATCAGAACCTGATTATTATTTAAGAGAGATGAGTTTATCACACTAAGTGTAAGCTGACATGGCAGACGTTTGGCATGGTGAACCAAAGGTGTAAATCATAACATATAAAATGACTGTGTTTGATTTAGGCAAGCTAGTTTCAGAGTCCTGGTGCTGTACATGCTAACTCAGTGTCATAGCTTTCTGAAACACCTACTGTAACAGAACTGAGCCATTGTTAGCAACATTTGTTTTCACCTGTGTTACAGTAAGTCTAAATGCCTGCCACTCAAAATGTTTTTTAAAGACAGCTAGTTTATGCTGGCTGACTAATATTAGTGACATTATCAAACATGTTAGGTGTCTTTGCAAAGCTCATAGTGTTAAAAGTCTAAAGTGCCTGTCATTTGTGAGAACTGGATATGCTATACAGACAAAAGACATCACAGTACAGTAGCCTGAATGTGCCAAAACACTGAGAAATGTCTTGATCTGGCATTCCAGCCCATTGAGCTATTTCAAGAGTGCGAGAAAGCAGTGAGGGTTATAGGATATCTGACTGATGTTCTAGTGGTGATAAAATGGCCTCCATGTGGCAGTTTGTCATTGTCTGTGATTTCTTAGTCTAGAAATATCAAGGGGCAACCTTTGGGGCTGAAAAAGAAGCCAATGCAGAAGTGCCAAAAACTGCAGTTCCTTAAATGGCCACTCGAGGCTTCAAAACAGAGTCAGTTCACATGCACAGCAGAAATAAACCTGTTTAAAGCCTTGTACACAAACAGGTTTTGCTCTGTAGCTTAATTCAACATTCATGACAACTATATAGAGGTAAGTTTTTATATCACTCACCTGTTTAGATTTTATTAAGGCTTAAAGTTATGCCTATTTAAAGACACAGGGTGTTGCTACAGTCTGTGAGTCAGATCCACCCCTCGCTCATTCACAGCTCTGCCCTTTTGTCCATATATAATCACTACTGGCTGAAAATGTCGAACTTGAGGCTTCCAAATCTACCCCAGATGTTCCAGGTGATTTCTAACAGAAGACAATTTGTTTTGCTTCAGTCAGGGTGCAATGTTTTGCCACTGTGCCAAAATACATATGGATGAAGGAGCAAAACATATAGATGAGTTGTGGTTTTGCACATAGTTTGACAACTACATTATCACCACAGGTGTGGTCAAACAGAAATAGCTGAGTCACAGCACAGTTGTTCTTCATTCTGACCCTAACCTGAGGTCTGGATGCTGTCTGTCTGTAAGAAATATTGTAGATTCAACTGGCACAGATTCAAGAGTGAGGAGCTGTTGCTTCTCCATATTGACAGAGAAGGATGCACCCCTGGGCACTTTCCCTTGAAGGTGTTCCAGACATGACTGACTGTGAAGAGACTTCGGGATAGACCCAAGACATACTGGAGGGACAACACTTCCCAGAATGCCCTGGAGAACGTCAGATCAAGAGAAGCTGGAGTACGCTGCTGGGGTAGGGAACGACTGATCAGCTTGTCTGTCCTGCATAGAAATCTGGGAAATGGATGGATGAATAGTTATGCTGTTTTTTAGTGCCGGTGATTGACTGATATTCACTCCTAATTAACTGAGACTTGTTATTTCACACATTCATTGTGCCTGGATGTCTTAATTAACGCATTTTACTTTACACATTGTGTCATGGAGCCAAATAGTAACACTCATTAGCACCTGTCTAACACAAACAGTTAATAGAGTTTTAAATTAGAACAACAAGTGAAGAAAAACTGATGCAAAAATAAAAGACGACAGTGGCCTTGGAAATGCTGTCTTAGGAATAGGAATGTGCCTCTAAGATATATCCATAGTAACATAAAAAAGATACTTTAAACATATAGCAGAAAGTGCACACAAACAATTTTGGAAAACTTTTTATCCAAGCAAAGCTACAGGACATGAATAAATAAATCATATTCCATGCATCTCCTGTAAGGGGCATGCAATTCAATTATCAACCCAGGTCACAGTTTTAATGAGTATACTCTCAAACAATAATAGGTTCCTAATGAACTTCAAATAATGGGGTATTGATTCAAACCAGAGCAGCAAGTTCAATTAGAAGTTGTGACATGAAAGAGTAAATGCCAATTGGCGCACTATCTCCATCATTAGAAGGAACATTTTAACAAAGGAAACAGAAAGAAGCAAACAAACTCATAAAACACCATAACAAAGTCATTAAATACTCACCAGGCATGACTACATACTGTTAACAATGCCTCGCCTATCATCTCCACAAACAACACCCATTAACAGAGTGTTGTAACAATCAATAATTAGCTGGGAGATGTGTATCCCTCGTATCAGAGGCCCCACAGAGATCCTTTGATCTGCTGTGTATCGAATGATTACGCTCAAAATTAATTGTACATAGATTACAGACATGGAGTCGAATGGGTACAGAACACCAGAGACAACACATTTACATGAATATTGGTTTCATTTCTGTTTTAATTAACAGTTCATTTATTTATATAATTATTTGTTTGTCTGTTTGTTTGCTTATTTATTGATAGATTTGTGTAGATGAACAGGATTTGGCTTCGCCCCCATGTCGCTACCAGCACCCGGACCAGGCAGGGTTCTCCGGGTTAAGGGTCAATTCACTGTATTTTTACGTCAGGGATGATAAACTAAGGACATACAGCACATAACAGAATCAAGTCATTGCTTTCAGGTGACATGCCACAGTACAGTGTTTTTTCCCCCTCATGTTTCTGAGAAACCAGATAGAGTGACATACAGACATGCAATGATACATCAGTCTGGATTTGTGTATTGATTCAGTGATCAACAATCCATTATCATTAATTAATGCAAAGTGAAAACTAAAATCTATATTGTCATCCTTAAGATACACCTTTATTTTGAATTTCCCATGGCACGCTTGCATCATCATTCCGTCCAAGTGTACCTCCTTCCTCAAATCTCAAACAGTGCTCGCAGCCCAGTGCCAGGCAGAAAATGGTAAGCAGCCAAGAAAAAGACAACAAGGATATTTACTGATACCGTCTCATATCGGCCACAGGCCCCTGAATTGAATCAACCTGAAATCGTATTTTGTAAGATTGAGCTCAAACCTGTGATTTACACCCACAGTGACATAGTGCCGTGTGACCGAGACACCTGACAGACCTGGGTTGGGAACACAGCTAAATCGTGATATACACCTCCTTAGACTTTTTAGCAGACTACACGATAAGTAGATTAAATCCAAATGAAAATAAACTGTACCTGTAATGGCTCTGATTAGCGTATCCAGTAGCTACAAATACCTGATTAAGGGACCCATCTACTGAGAATCACAAAGTTAAACAATTACAATCAAACTTTAAGGAATGAATTAATAAGGTTTGTCATCACCACTTAGTATAGAACTGTGAAGAGGATTCATTTTTCATACATCTGAAAACTCCAACCGCCTCAACCCACATACAAGGGCATCTTTCTTATTTGGGTCACACAGACCATTGCTCACCAAACTTCTAATTTAGTGTTTTGGGGAATAGCAGCATGCAGGATTTGTGTCACAGTGACTCTATATAAAAGGGCTCCAATGATCTGAGGAGAAAGAGAGAGACAAAGAGAGACAGAGTGAGAGAAACAATATTCTACTGTATTGATCTCTCTGAATACTATAGTTGGTCTATTGATATTCCCTGTGGTGTAGCATATAGGACAGCCTACGTTTCGGAAAATGAAAGCAGAGATGCTGTAGTGGAAGGCTTGTACACAGACTGATATTGAGCTTGGTCTCGGTGGGTTTATCTGTGTTGTGTGAGTGTGTGCGTGTGTGTGTGTGCGCACCCATATGTGGAGCCACAAGGGCATGTCTGTGTACATCTGTATTTTGATTCATGTGCCTCCAGCATGCACTCATGTGTGACGAGATGGGAAGGACTGCTCACCTAGCAAAATTAATTAGAAAGCAGATATTAAGGATTGATGCAATGAAAAAATATACAAGGTTTTTATAAGCCTTTGAATAGGAAACTACGTAAAAGATTAATGCCATTACACTTTAATGTTTCGAAACCAAGCTAAGAGACTGCATTGTGTGCCATTTACACTTTATTTTAGTAATTAATATTGATTTTTCTTTCTTTCTTGCATTGCCTATAGCTATTTGAAACTTTCCTCATCAGAAAAACAACAGTTTTCATTTTTTTCCCTCTTAAAATATGTGACTTAAACACTAGAGACTGTAGTTAGTGTGTGCTTTCTTCTATCCGCAGTTGATGTTGATTTCTGTAGCCATGAGGGAGACCTTTCTCTGACCTCGGCCTCATAGATTTAGTTTAGTTGCTTAAAGGAATGTTGTGAAATAAGCTCATTCACTTTTTTGCAAATAGATAGCCGAGATAAGATTGATACCACTTTCATGTCTAGGAGGTTAATATGAAGCTTGAGCCAGCAGCTTGTTAGCTTAACCTTGCACAAAGGCTGGGATCAAGAGATGGTCTGGCACATACAACTGTTTTTCAGCTACTACTGTTTTCACATTTCAGTGTTTGTTCAGATTAAATGATACAAAGCAGTTTTGTTGAACGGAGCGAGGCTAGCCCCTGCTTAAAGTCTTTGGCTTAGTTAGCTACCCAGATGTGGTGCGAGCTTCATATATACCCTAGAGAGTGGTATTGGTCTCCTCATATAACCCTTAACAAGAAGACAAGTAAACATATGTCCAAAAAGTCAAACCTTTCCTGGCAGGTCAAAAAAGCTCCCATGATGTGTTTTCAAAATGCTCCTAGATGGCTTTGGAAAGCACAGATAAACTATTTTGTTGTTAAGATAAGAGGGCTTGTTAAGCTATTGAGCTCCCCCTGTGTTGTCAAATTTAGTGAATTATCCAAAATGACAGTCAATGGACATTGTAAAGTCGCAATCGATTCAGAAGGACAACTTCAACCTTCTCTAGTGGAAACACTTTATCCTTGAAGGCATATTGATTTTTTTCCAGCTGGCAGAGGTCCACATAAAGAGGCTGCATGTATGCATGACAGAGTATGCACACACATCATACTAAAACTGATGCAGAATATATATATGTGTGTTCATATCAAGAGCTAAAAGAGGAGCTAGAAAAGATGTGGGGAGTTAAGGTAACAGTGCAGTGGTGTCAGTGGTAATTGAAGCACTGGGGACTGTAAACATCGAACTGGGAGATTAGCTCCAGCAGATTCCAGGTACATCTAAGGTCTCTGTCCAGAAGAGTGCAGTCCTAGCAGCAGCTAAAGCCCTGTTTCCACCTAACACTTTCGGTATGGTACCTTTGGAAGCAAAAGCAATCATTCAGGCATGGACCCTAGTGTTTCCACCGTAAACAATACTCTTAAATGTAAATGTGGGCGAGGTTGTTGTCACTCACTGCTCCGTCCAGGACTCACTGTATTTCCTCATGACCATGCAAATGGAAGTCTGCACCTGGTTTATTGTCCACAGAATGAGGCTGCATGCCGATATTTTCAGAACAAAATAAAATAGGCTGCAGTGAGAGTCTCTCTCCATGAGATATCAAAAGCAGCAGGTTTGTGCATTTAGTCCTTCTCAGGCAAGCTCAGGGGTTTAGTGTTGCTGTAGCCCACAGAAATGACGCTCTGCAGAGCTATTTTTTTTTTTCTCAAAATGAATATATATAAACCCTTGAAGATACACTCATGAATTAAGTTCTTTTTTTTCTTCGACTCCAGCTGCTGCAAGAGGCAGCAAAACATGCTTTCATTTTATAGTTCCAGTCTACTAATAAAACTTTCCACGGTATGAACTGTGGTTACATGAGCCTCAAAACCAGCCACAACTCAGCCCTGAGCAGAGTGACCGTCCGCTGCTGACCAACGGACTGCAGCTCCACCTTTCAGTACCAGTTCTGTGTGCTAGGTACCCCAACAGAGGGGAGGACCAAAAATGGGGACAGTATGGAGCGGTTCCATTGGTACCATCCACAACTTTTTACAGCGGAAAAAAGCGTACTGAACTGAACTGAATCATATCGTACTGCTCGGTGGAAACAGGGCATAAGATACTGTGCAGAACCCACAAACTCCCAACCCCCATGGATAGTGAGAGTGGGATTTTTTTAAAATATATATTATTGTTTCATTTAGTGTTTTTTTGGCTGTTTCCAATGGAATTTTAGTGCAGTCATTCTGGTTTTTTTGCAAACCCTTTTACCCTTTTAACATCTCACCTACCCTTTCTGCTCCAACTCAGCCCCTTTCACCCACCCCTCTGTCTCACCCTCACCCTTTCTCTTCTCTGTCTCTCTCTCAGTGTCAGTGACAGGGCCTGTTACACGAGCAGACTGCCAGCGTGCTCGGTGCCAACTTCTCCCAGCTCTGGGGATGTGGTGAGCAGCCCTTTATCTCCGGGAAACAGACGCGTCCGATCACCTCCTCCGGGGGGCTGGTGTGGGCAGGGAGGGCGAGGAATGGGAGGAGACCAGCAGGGTTTTTTTTTCCTCCTCCTTTTATTCCAAAGTCAGAGTCATCCAAAAAAATCAGTGCACATACAGTATGCACGCACGGACACACATTGGTGCACACACACATTCTGAAGCTTTTGTCCCCAGGTCTAAGGAATGGTTATAATTCATGATGTATGTATCAATTAACATACCTCACATTATCCTTAAGGCAGTGTTGCTAGTAGTATTAGAATACATGCCGCCTTTTTCTTTCTAAGCATTCTTTTCCTCCTTGGCAACAATTGGAATATGAGTCGCAGCCGCGCTGACCTGTATGATATATCTGCACATGTATTTGTTTCAAAATCTGTCTCCTTTCATTCGTGCTCAGTCATTCATCGGACTGAAATAGGCTCTCCATCTCAGAAGATGATAGAAATGTATCTTTGCAGCGGATGGCTCTAGTTTGCTCTAGGCCAAGCTCTGTTTGTGTTGTTTTACTGAGCGAGATAAAGCTGCAGTGCATCTACCAGCACACCGGTCAAAGGTAAAGATTACTGGCATGTGTACTTACATCATTTACTAGGATGTCTTTAAAGTCTGTTTCTGCTGGGTTACAGCAGTCATCAAATACACATGTATTAAGTCTTACAAATACTCAGTATTTATCCACACTAACCTGAAACCTGTTGGGAAGGAACGGATGCTTCCTGAGCTGCCTGGCATTTGTTGATCACGATGCAACATGCATTTGCAGCAGTGTGCTTTATCCAGCAGTCCGCTTAATCATGACCTGAGGCTTTTACTACCTGCTTTTCATTCCCCTTTTGCCATCTGGCAGCAGTGGCTCTGCTTACAGCATCAATTTCTCCCCGGTTAAATGTTTTCAGTGGTATTCAAAGTCTTGTCTGGTGTGGTTGTCATGCAAAACACTACCAGGTTAGGTGTTTCCCTGAGCCAGTAAGGTAATGAATGTACCAAACACATCTGTTAATCTCTGGAAATGACAGTGCACAGAGGAAGATTCTATTATGAGACCCACTAAAATCCTCTCATCAATGTCTTTCAGTGGCAAATAAGAAATATGGAGGCAATTAAGTTGCACCTCTGAATACGGTGTATTCCAAAGAGATGATATAAGAGTTATGTGCTCAAAATAAAGTTAATAAAATTGCTGCAGGTACTAGTCCAGTGGGGGGATTACCAATTAATAACTCATTCGTTTTTATGAGTGTATTCTTCATGAGTTATTATTGTAATTTGGTGTGGCTGGGATAGAGGTCTTCCTTTTTACACAGGTTGCCCTTTTCAGATCGAGATAGTTTCTGAAGGGGCATTGCTAACACTGTTCACCTCAGGAGCTATCAGTTAAAAGAGGCTTATAAACAGTCTGAAGGGTGATATCTCAGCTGTGTAGGTTTTTTCAGTCCTGGCGCCTCTGTCTCAGCTGTTTTCAAGGGATTACAACGGTCAGTTGTGAACACAAAACTAAGAACTCTTTAGTTCTTTGCTTACATTTGGTCAGAAAATGGGACATCCTGGCAATAATTTCGAAACTGCATGTCAGCTATGCCTCTTCAGAATCACCAGCACAGTGCAGTTTTACCAGGAAATTTGTATTTATTATAAAAGAATCAAAGGGCTCTAGTTTCAGATCCAGCTTGGCGCAGTGACAGTTTCGTGCCAAAAGGCTTCGCCGAAGGTGCGCTAAAAGCTCGCCAGCTGAAACCAGGTCTACTGTCAGCGCAGGCAGAGCGCAGCCGGTGTAAGTGGAAGTTTGGCTGACCGGCAGACAGTGCGCACACGTCACCAAAACCTCACAGACAGGTTTCCAGAATGTCAGGCACATTAACGATGCAATAAATATACACAAAACCACAATTCAATGCAACTATCTGCAAACAGCACATAAATGTATCTCTTTATCGACTGTCCCGTCACATCTGATGTCAGATCAAAGGGGATTGGCACCGTTTGGCACCGTTTGGCACGTGTAATGGAAACCCAACCTGATTTGATTAACACAGCTGCAAACTAATGAGTTCACATCCCTCTCAGCCAACCACAAACAGCCACAGCATCAGATAGGGAGTATATATTCAGCATCTGTCATCTTAGAAAAGTCAAAAGAAAAGAAACAGAGTGAGACTGCGAGAGAGAAAGAGAGAGCGCGCGCACGAGAGAAACGCAACATTGATTTACAATTGTGGTGACCTCCTCCCAGGCTACCTTTGCATCATCAGCCCGTGGAGGTCTGCTCGCAGTTCCGTATATTCGGACACTGCGAGCTTGGACCTCCCGGACCAAAACATCAGTTTCCTCCTGGGAGAAGTTTGGCCGTCTGACGCTGCTGCTCTCTTCTGCCATGGCGAATTGAGTAAACTCTCATTACGCCTTCGCGCGGCGCATTTAAGGGCGAGGAGAGGGGCTCATCTGATTGGTGTGATGTGTGTAAAACCCACTCCACGCCTTCTCTCCTCCCTCTTTCCGACTTGCGCAGGTAGGAGGGACGGAGGTGGGAAAGAGGAGTAGCTGCGCCAGCGCGCACGGTGTGCAAAACTTGCAAAATCCGCCTGGCCACACCCAGTTGGTGAAGCGCAGGTGCGCTGTGCCTCCGCCTCGCCCGGTCTGCGAAACTAGAGGCCAAAGCGCCAAGCGTGTGACTGTAGAAACTTAAGGCACTGATGGGATCCATCTAAATAGCTACATATTGTTGAACCAAGTTTTATCTCACACAGGCTCCGCCCTTTACTGGACTCTACAATTACTGGGGTAATACTCTCCTCCAATCATGAACATGCATTCTCCCACCAAAATCTAACTTAGCAGGCCTATTAGGACATGCCTATATGGATATGTGTGAACCCTCCAGTACATAAGGCAGTACATAAGGCAGCACACTGGCTATCTGCTATCCTGTTTCTCCTCAGCGATAAGCTATTTCCCACTGACCAGCTGTCTCCACGGATGAAGAAGCTGCTGTGTGATGGTATGCACAAATGACTGAAATGGTGGTGGCCCAGCCGTGGACTACCCCAGTTCTAGGGGGTTCTGTCTCAGGAGGCAGGTACAGTAGGTGCGTTGTCCACTCTAAGTCAATCTCTTCAGGCTTAGCTCCTGAGAGGGACACACTGGGGAGGGCTAGATTATCTGTGCAGGTTGTGCAGACTATCCAAGCAGTGAGAGCAGGGTCCACCTTTTACAAGGCAATGGGGTTCCAACACTGGTGCGAGGAAAGGGTGCTAGATCTCCTATCATGTGCAGTTGGCTCTATTCGTTCCTTTTTTGCTGTGTTTGATGGATAGAGGGTTGTCACATGCCAATATTAAAGTATATGCAGCAGCCATCTCTTCCTGTTATGAGGGGTTTCGGCGACATACTGGCCTTTGCCAAACCCCTTGTGAAATGCTTGTTGCAAGGTGTCAGGAGACAATGCCAGATGATTTGTGCCTCCTCCCTGCAATGAAACCTGCCATTGGTGCTCGAGGCCTTGTTGAGGGATCCCTTCGAGCCTCTGGAGCACTCTTGTCTGAAGGCGTTGTCATATAAGACAGCTTTGCTGCTTGTGTTGACCTCAGCTAAGAGAGAAGGTGAACTAAATGCCCCGTTGAAGCACCCGAGTCGCTCGCAGCTTTATGGTAACGCCAGTGGGGCTTCTCTCAGACCAAATCCCTCCTTTAGACACTAACGAGTTTGTTCAGGTTGAGAATTATACATTTAGATGCCTTTTGTCCTCTATCCCATGAGGGGGAGAGGAAGACAACATTGCATCTGCTCTGCCCACTTTATGCGTTGGCACATCTTATTCAGATGCACTGAACAGCAGTTTGTATGCTTTGGAGATGGTGTGCCTGGTAAGATCCTAACCAAGAAATGGCTTGCAAGATGGCTTTGCGACTGCATCTCCCAGAGCCTCCCACTCTGGTTCACACATACTCCACATGTGTTGTGGCAGTTTCATTGGCCTTGTTCAGCGAGCTGAGTGTCGAGGTCATAGAGTATGTATGGCACCGTCATGGTCTATGCCCTGCCCATTCACATGGTTTTATCCCTTGGACATGTTGGGCTCCTTTTCAGGGTCTGTTCTTGTTGGAGCGACACAGGACTGGTGAAAAGGATTAGGCGTATGTCAGCTGTACTGCATCTTGTGCACATGAAAATTGCATGTGTCCATGCTCCTTGATGACCTGGGAAATTCAGTGTGTAGGGTGTCTATTGCTTGTCTTTTGACTCCTGCAAGGTAAGGCCATGGCTTCACCCAGTGCAGTTGCAGCCAACCTGGGTTGGCTTCAGACCTCTACTTCTCCCCTGCAGCCACCTAAGTATAAAGATGTAGGCTGGCTGTGGTGATTAACCCTTGTCAGGATGGCTGTGGCTGGCTCAGTGTGTTATGTCTTACAGGGCTTTCATTCATCAGAGGGTGGAGCCTGAATGAGATAGAACAAATGTTATAATATTGTAACCCTCATTCTATTAGCACATTTGGAGCCATCTACCAAGGGGCCCTGTTGCTTCTACGCTGTTCACCTGTTCATGTTGTATGCTGCCTCAAGATTTGGTGTCTTTTTGTCATCATTAACAAAGATACTGGCCAATCAATCATCTATTGCATAGAAATCCTGAGTGAAAGGCAAGTACTACTTGATTCTAATATAACGATATCTCAATGAATTCCAATTTACTATCCCAATTATTAAGGCTTCTTATTCTTGTTTTGGTTAAGTCTGACATGTGTACATTTAAATTAGAGGAAGAACATGGACACCCTAAATGAATAATTTACAGTAAATGTCAAACACTTTGGACTGTCAGTACTACTGTACATAATGTGTTTCCCCATTGTGGCATTTCTGTGGTGAGCAGCTCGTCTTAATATACCTGTTTCATTAGGCTTTACATTTGTCTCCGTCTTGTTACTTAATGCCTTGGACCAGGAAGCTATGAAGAATGAGCTTGCAACCCAATTATTTTTCCTTTCACAAAACAAAAAAAGAAAAAAAAATGGGATGTGGGAGACCTTTGGTATACTGTGTGTGAAGGTGTGCCTTGTTAAAATGGGCCTCCAACATTTTTCGAGCTATAAAACAAAACTCTTGGCAATCATTCCTCCCTTGATTCTGCCAGCACAAAACAGAACATTCTGCGTAATTAGACACAAAAACAATTTGCACACTGCAGTGGAATCTTCACTTCATTATGATATTTGCACACACAAACACATGCTACATACAGTACCCACTGACCTCTTACAATCTAAGAAAGACTTTGTGATCTCTGATCAGGAAATAAAGAAGAAAATAACGAAAACTGAGTCTATTTTTTTGGCATCAACAAGACAGTGTTGTTACAGTGTGCAAACTGACTGATTTAGCATATTTGATATGAAACAGAGGGGCATAGAGGGACATCTTCAAGGACAGCATCCTCAATCAGCACAAATGTTTTACAGATGATAAAGATGAGGCTCCCGCTGTGCCTTAGCATATTGCTGCTTGTGAGCACTGCCATAAAGCTGTAACAAAAAGGACAAATCCAACAACGTGACATAAATTCTCTGAATCTAGCTTCCACAGCATGCTGCTGCTTCCAGTTTTTTATTAGCACTTCAATATGTAAAAGGTGACCTGACCTTAGAGAAAGTAGTTTATGAGAAGTGTGCAGACAGATGACTGAAAATTAACAACGGAACACCTGTGCTTTGCTGATTCTAAAGTGAAAATCTACAATCAAACAAACTGTGAAGCACAGCTGTCAGGGTTTGTAGTTTGTAGCCTCCTTTGATGCCTTTCGTGCACATTTGAAAACGTGTGTGTAACATTTTAAAAGATAGTGAACAAAACCAAAAAGTAAAACTTTAGCCACTTCAAAGTGGAGCCAGAGTTTTTTTTTCTTTAACTTATCATTGTTAAGTAAAGGTTGATGCACACAGTAATGGGAATGATGAAACCATTAGTATATAGATTGTTCTCTTTAAGCCTTACTTTTACTGTGCAATTGACCTATGGCTAAGCCACGCCCCCCTCCACTCACTCGGACAAACTATCAACATTCAGTGACCTGGCGCTATGGCAGATGTCACAGTACGTGGCATTTCGCAGGAGGCAATTGATGATTTTTGGGGACATAATGATCAGATGTCATTGAGAAGTAACCAAAAGGGCCTAAACTACGCACTGGAGGGATATATTAATCATTTTATTGTTGAGAAGGTC
>NC_065507.1:10668645-10671353 GCF_006386435.1 Epinephelus moara | reverse complement strand
AGACACTTTTCTCTGTTGAGATGTGGTTTAAAGTGTAAAAAATACACCCCGTCGCCCAGCCTCTCAGGATACCTTGTGTCGGAGTTGCATGTACCCCATGCACACCGTTTGACCATTTTCAAACTTCAAATCTCCGAAAAAGCTCATAAAACTGAACAAAACTGACTTTCTGTAATGCATTTCAATGGACAGCCAGGCAGAGAATGTCCAAGTGTATGGGAATGGTTATACGCACTGTGATTGGCTCATTGCGTTTGAGGGTGGGGCTTAGCCATGAGTCAATTCTGTCTGTCACCAGGTACAATATCCCAGGTAAATGAAGGCTCAGTTTACGGCACAAAGGAAGCACGTCTACCACTGCGCAACCACAAGAGGCACTTTTGTTTTTCCTGGTAGCTATCGGTGGCTATCCCCGGTTATCAAAGACTATCATTGTGTTATTTGCAGTTACTTTCCACAGTAGCAGGAATGGCGGATGGTGGAACAACTAAAGTAACTTTGAGAAATTCTACCCGGCAAAGAAAAAAAAAGCTGGTTGCTAGGCTCTGAGGAAAACAGAAAATGATCTGGTTGTCTTCGCAACAGCAATGGAACAATAGCCCCGTTTCCACCACGCACCCTTGGAGCCAAAACTAACCCTTCAGACAGGGTACTGAGACCCTCGGTCAGCTTTGCAGTTCCACCGCAAATGGTACTCTTTCATGTGGGCAGGGTTGTTGTCACTCACTGCTCCGTCCAGCACTCACTGTATTTCCTCCTTTATCAGTCCGCACCTCGTTTATCGTCCACAGAACGAGGCTGCACGTCGACATTTTCAGAACAAAATAGAACAGGCTGCAGTGAGAGTCTCTCTCGATGGGAATTAAAAATAGCAGGTTTGTGCATTTAGTCCTTCTCAGGCAAGCTCAGGGGTTTAGTGTTGTCGTAGCCCACAAGAACGGCGCTCCGTGTTGCTTGTTTTTTTCAGAGTGAGGATTGGGATATATGCAGTTCACAAAACTGATATGTATTTTTACACGCTTGATGATCCGCTCATTACTTAAAGTGTATGTCATCCAAGAGAGACAATAAATACTAATAAAAATGGTCAAAAGGCACAGATGAGTGAATCCCATCTCCTCCACAAGATCGTCACAGAGACGCCACAGTGCATGCGTCTCAAGTCCCGGTGCCCTTTTGCCACACACACCCAGGAACTGCTCCGCACAACATCAGCTGACCTGGACAATGACACACTGGACTGACTTGCTACAACGGAGCTGAAGGTCTAAGGACATACACCAGAGAGAGAGTCAAAGTTCTTGCATTGAAATTTTAAGTGTGGTGATGGATTCACATCGTCAGTTCATGCACTGAGTAACATCACAACCAAACGTTCCACCTTGAAAGTTGCCAGCATTATTTTATTATTATTTTTTCTCCAACGCCAGCTGCTGCAAGAGGCAGCAAAACATCCTTTCATTTTAAAGTTAAAGTTTACTTAAATATGTAAGACTTGCCACAGTATGAACAGTGGTTACATTAACAAGCCACAACTCGGCCCTGAGCAGAGTGACCGTCCGCTATTGACCAATCAACAGACTGCAGTGTTCACAGCTCCACCTTTTAGTACCAGATCTGTGTGCTAGGTACCCCAACAGAGGGGGGGGACCAAAAATGGGGACGGTATGGAACGGTTCCATTGGTACCATCCACAACTTTTTCGTGTGGAAACGGGAAAAAAAGTACTGCAGTGAACCATATCGTACTGTGCTGCTTGGTGGAAACAGGGCTTATAATACCACTTGGAAGTGCTAAGGGGGGTATAAGTTCAGAAGTTGTCTCTTTCCACTTAAATAGATGATACAGAAGATAAAACTCTATCCTAGCATTTGGAAAATGTGCACAATCCCTGACATTAATTCTGAGTCAGCTCTCTGACTGATGCTACAAAAACTGGCATCCTAGCTGCATGTTTTTTCATATAAACTTGTCAGTAGTATAATATAATAACAATCTTGCAGACTTTGCTTGTTCCCAGAGGAGAAGTAAGTTACTCCATATAAGACCTTAAAAATGCCGTGGCGGTGCAGTTGTGTGATGATAGGCTCTCTAACCACTCTAAGACTTGATATACAATATCTGGGTGTAGAATGATTCCTCTATAGGCCCATAACTTGCCCCCATCATTCACCCAAGAAATGAGTCATACATCATTCTGAGTGTATGATATCATTTTGAAAATTACCACATGGACATGGCTGGGGAGAGCCTATCTGAAGCATCAGCAGCTGACTGACTACCTTGCCTCAGGACAGTGATAGCTGGACATATAAGTCACCTTGCTGAAGTTTAATGTGGGTTTTAAAATCAAGAGGATACAAGCATATTGATTCAAATACTTTTTGTATTTCTAATTTCTAGTTATTTTAAAGGTGAATATTTTTCATCATTAGCCACACCAACATGCGCCTGTACTCTTGAGTTCAAACTTGTTTCAAGGTTGAGGAAGAGCTCATTTTGTTACAGCCGATATTACCATTTTGGGACATAAAGGGATAGTGCACCCAAAAATGAAAATTCAGCCATTATCTACTCACCCATATGCCGATGGAGGCCCTGGTGAAGTTTTAGAGTGCTCACATCCCTTGCGGAGATCGGCGGGCGGAGCGGCTAGCACACCTAATGGCTGACGGCGCCCCAGACTAACGTCCAAGAACACAAAATTG
>NC_065507.1:10657929-10668578 GCF_006386435.1 Epinephelus moara | reverse complement strand
TGAGCCCGAGTATACGGATGGAACTCAGGCTACTGGACGAAGCAGCCACCGCAGCTCATGAGCCTAACCCTCAGCCAGCCGCAGAATACCGGAGTCGAGCACTGGAAACCTGGTGGTGTAGTTGTTTCAAATACAAAGCAATGCCAATGGATGACAAAAGTCTTTGCTGCTCAGACTGGGAATTGGCCTGCACTTGAGAATCTGGACATCAGTACTGACGAGACTGCTGCTCTTCAGAGATCACCGATCACCCTGAGCGTGCGCACACATGAACGCGGAGCACAGAGAAGTAGTCAGAGCTACAGGCTACAGTGAGGCTAAAAACAGAGTTCATATGATGTTTTTCGAAACGACTTTTTATGTTGCAGCTGCAGCACACTTGGATCACTACGGATGAGCAGTATGGAGATACTTTGTGGATTCAATTTTGTGTTTTTGGACGTTAGTCTGGGGCACCGTATACCATTAAGTGTGCTGGCCGCTGCCCCCGCCGATCTCCGCAAGGGATGTGAGCACTCTAAAACTTCACCAGGGCCTCCCTCGGCATATGGGTGAGTAGATAATGGCTGAATTTTCATTTTTGGGTGCACTATCCCTTTAAGAGGTTTATAATGTCTTCAAGTTTCTGATTGTACTTTAAGTTTTGGTCGACCTTGGATTTACAGCTCAAGAACTTAAAAGTTTGTATTGAGGTCTTTTGTGAGAATCAGTCAATGTAATCTCTGCCGAACAATTTAATATGCTGAATGTCAGGATCCATTCAGTGTATATTGGACAAAAGCAGTTTAGGTTGCAGAACAGTTTTCTACACAAAGTGTCAATATTTCATCCTGGTGAAATAACCTTGTCAGTATGCCCATTGCTTTTGGTTGTACAAAAGGGTGTTGTTCTAATTTCAGTGTCTCTGTGTGCTGTAATGAGTGTGAGAGGGTCTTTTTAAAGATAGCATCTCTGCCAAGAGGTGCTGACACGCTGGAAATAGAAATTGTTACTGTAAGGGCACATTAATATGGACACTTGAATTACTATGTCGGTGTGTGGCTTCAACAATTACTGGCAAATTAGCATAAGAACAGAAATAGCTCAAATGTGCCCTGCTGGGTGCAGAGTTAAGAATAGTTTGGGCCCAAAAACTCAGTTTATACTCTTGAGAAAGGGAAAGCCACACATTTTCTTTTAATGAAGAAAATCATTTTACTGCTACAATGAATTTTAGAGAGTAAAAAAAACGGTCCATCCTCTGCTTCCGAGATACCAAAATAGAATTTTATATTCTAATAGCTCATCAAGAGGAAGTATGCTAATAGCAGTGCATGGTATCACATTTTCTTTACCATGCATCTCATTACCATTCATTTGGTACAGTTATTTAAACAGTGAAGGGATTCATACACAACTTTTGTGTATAAGACCGTAATTAAAAATGGGCTCATGGAGTGTGCGGCGCAAAAATATAACCCTGAGGACGTAATGTTAGATCACTGTGATTAAGCACTGAGTGCCATATGCCCAGAACCTCCTGACCTGTCATCACTTTATTAACACTGTCCTCCAACCACAGCAAAGGTCGAATCCACAGCAAGTTACCCAGTGACTGCTGTGTAACTTTATTACAGTACATATTATAACTCTAATGCTAACAGACACAGGACAGATATATTGTCTTGTGGATACTTTATTTGATTTGATTAAGACAGTTAGTATTAGCAATCACTGAATTGACAATGTGATTAAAATAGTAGGCCTACAGTAATAATGACGCTTTTTTAGAAAGAGCTGCCTGGCAGTGTAAATCATTTTATCTGTAAGCTTGTAGATGGAACCATTGACAGGTGTGTAAAGGAGCGCCTGGAGAAACAATAGGCTTCCCAATAACCTGTGCGCCTTGAGTCAGGGTGTGTTAGAATTGACGAGGAAGAGAAGGGATCTCCCGCTGAAGGGGTTACCGCAAAGACCAGTGCTTTCACCGTAGGCAATCAACCTCACAATGGCAGCGAGTGATGAGATGTATAGGAGTGGGCAGTCTATTAACAACCCATAGAAATTCATTTTCATACACACAGACAGGGAACCACAGAGGCTAAGGAGACCAAGGACCTGCATGCCCAGAGCCCTCAGGGGGTGATGAGCCGACTGAGTCTGAAAGAGAGAAAACATTGGCTGGCAGCACAAAGAGAAGACTGTTTGGAAAGGCAGGAGGATAGAGCAAGAGTCGGGTGGAGAAGAGGGAGATATGGAGGGATAAATAAAACAAATAGAGATAAAAGGTAGAGGAGAGAACGAGAGCACTGTGAGAGAAGGAAAAATTGCTTTAATTTTAATATCATACACATTCCTCATTTCAGAGCTGCTATTAAAGCAGGGATAGTTAGAATACTTTATCACAATGCTATGTACCTTGTACACAAACAACCACAATCACAATGTTACATGAGGGAAAGAAATCCTTTGTAATTATCACCAAATTTTCATTATTACATATGGGAATACACTTCTGCTCATTACTCTCTTGGTTCCTTGAAGTGTGCAGTGAATACATTTTCTTAGCTTTGTAGAGATTCAATCATTTTAGTATTGGCTACATCCTGTTTATGCCAAAGTAGTGCTGCTGCAAAACTGGTAGAAATCTACATTCAGACTGGACACAACAAAACCTACAAGAGATCGAACACCCTTGCTATGCCATTAATTACATAATCAGTGACATGATGTATTTTGGTGGTTTCACACCCGCCCTGTTTGGCTTGATTCAATTGAGCTCAAGTTCGTTTGCCCCCTAAGTGTGGTTCGTTTGGGCAGTTGTGAACACAACAATCGCACTTGGGTACGCACAAAAACAACCGGACTGAAACCTTCTTGAGTTCATGGTCTTGGTCCGGTTACAAATGAACTCTGGTGCAGTTAGTTTGTGGCGAGAACATGTTCCAACGTCAGTTACATTGGGTGAAACAAGCATGTCCATGTTACAGTCCTGGAGGATTATTAATGTGCGCCTCCTCCTGTACTGCCTTAATATGCACATTCAGCACATCCAATGCATCAAAACATTGTTTTCTAGTTGGAGCCGCGCCTCGTTTTCAAACTGTATGGTTTGACTAAAATGAACAATGACAGCAATATAGTCCACGATGACCAGCGCTAAAATCAACCTGCGTAGTTGTCCCTCCATTGTGACATTAGAAAGTGTCACATTTATCTTGCAAGTGTACTCTACTTCAACATTTTGTTTACTTCCTGGATTTTTCCCACATGGAAATTCTGACCAATCAAGAGCAGCTTTCTCCCACAAGGCATTTTATCTGGTCCGCTTGTAAATGCTGCCGTGAGAACACAAACCAACTCTGGGCAATTATACAACTTTGTAACAAATTTGGTTCCTTATTCTGACCAAAGCAAGTGAACGCTATGTGTGAAAGCACCCTTTGGCACCTCTAGAAATGCCCCAATTCACGGCTGCATTCTCAGTGCGTACTGCAGCTCCCCCTGCAACATACGTACTGTTGCATGGAGTATGCATACAATTCGGACATACTAATTCATCATAACATTGCACCTTGAACTCTGACCCTCTTGCTTATATATCTGTTGCATTAAGTGGCACAAAATCTGAAGTAAGAAAGAAAGTTTTAAATCTGGAACGCAGCAAATCTGTACGTTATTACTTGACGTTACCTTGGAGATAAAACAAAACACCATTTACTGGGCTCGTCAGAGACGGGGCTCAACCCAAAGAGTTGTGTTGATGTTACTCGGTTTTAAATTATATGTTATAATGGTGAACATTGTAGATTATAACTTGCAGTATTATTTTTACAACAGTAAAATCACATATGTATTTCGCTGTCATTATTTTTACAGTTATGTCCTTTTGTTCTTATCTTTATAATAATTTAGTTCACTTAAACATTTCCTATTCCTATTATCCATTTAACTGGTCACCAGTCACTTGAACGCACTGTCATCCATCTTTGCAGCTTCTCTCAGCTGTCAGTGAGCTGTCATCTGTCTGCAGCTCAGTTGATGTGACAAATCTTACGCTGCGCAGAGGACTGTTGGTGAGAGTAGCCAGAAAAGAATGCTGGCTTGCATACTGCAAAATGTCACCGGATGCAGTAAAACATCCTGGTATTTTTGGCATACTGCATTTGACATACTATATATTGAGACACACTAAATCTTTTTCTGGCATACAAGTACTATGGCAGTATGGGTATTGGAACGCACCACATGACTGTTTGCAGGCTGACTGTTTACATAAAATGGCTTAAAGGCTTTCTCTCTCATTTGCCTATTGTAAATGAGTCACAATTTGTTTTGGAGTCTCTATATCTTCCAAATACACAAACAACCCCCTCCACACAGACACTCATACAATCAATAGTTGAGCTACCAAGATGATTAACCAAAGACACTCCCAGAATATGGTTCCAGATCCCAGTGCAACATAATGCACTGGGAGCAATCTAGTCATAGTCCCCACCATGCCGGGAAGAAAAGTCAATGTAATAGCTCCCTTATGACTCCCTCATGTCCCTTATAAGAATTCAAGGAGGTTGCTTTCCCCTCTTTTTCTTTGCTTAATGTGAATCTCCCCAGAGCTATCCTGCCGAGTCCTGCAATGATAACCCAAAAAGGTTTACAAGCACTTTGCAGGAGAGGAGCTGTTTTATAGTTTGTGGATGCTGTTTTTTCGGCCATTGATTTTACCTCTTGGATTACTCCCCACGGAAGATGATGTTATAAATTCAAGTATGCTTTAATAATGTACACCTCAAGGTGTCCCTGCAGTGTAAACCCAAAGAACTGGAGGACTGAGAGCGGCGCATTGTCACAATTTACTGTTGTCACCAGCACTTAAATTCAGATCTGTTGACTGTTACTGTGGGGAGGATTTTTTTTTCTTTTTTCTATTTTATTTTATTTTCTGCAAGTCGGATGTTTTATTCAACATAGTCTGCTCATCCCACATTATCTGAGAGGGACCAGCATGTATGTGAAAAGGGCAATTCATCCTGATGTGTAAAAATTCGCCCACATACCCATGGGTATGCTGAGGGTTGAATATCGATAGGATGGCAAGCATAAAGGGAAAGTAAGCACTGTTAATAATTCATGTAGGCGCACTCCATTAACTATGCCACAGCAGAGGCCTAAGGGCCATTTTAGAGTGGGATGGAGGGGAGAGGTTAGCTCACTCCCCGATGAGCTAAGTGCTGTGATCCCATGAATCTCTTGGGTTAAAACATACCTGTAATCATGACAATGAATAAAAAAAATCTGATGTTCAGGCAATAATAGCATAGCATATTATATATGGTAGGGAAAATATACTTTTGTTGGAGATTTTATTGTTAACATCTTTTGATCTAAAACAATCTAGGAGCAACTGCACCTACAGCACTAGGTGCACCTCTAAATGGTGATTTTCTCAAATTATTTATCATGTCCAAATACCTGTTTTTTTATTTTTTTTCGGGGGGGGGGGGGGGTTGTGATAAAGATGTCTACCAAAATAATAAGGATTTAATGAGAACTTTTCCACACATCCTCAGCTTTTAAAATATGCACTTGATTGTTGGTTTCCACTGCCTCTAGAGTCTTAGTACTTAATATTCATTATTCTGTCAGTGTTTCAGATATGGTATATCAAGGTCATGGCCTTACTTTTATTACTACAAAGAGAGCAGAAGAAAAGGTATCAGAGCTTAAATATTTTTTAATTATGCAATTTTCATTAGATGTCATCATATACAGCACAACAGCCAATAAACCACACAGCCATCCATACAGTACCTCTCTCATTCTGCTGCCTTCATATTATTTGTCAAAAGCCCCCAGTTGTCCTAATTGGCTGGGCTGCCCTGCATCTAGCCAGCTTTATTGATTCATGCCTCCAGCTTCTACTGCACCTAATCATTTAGAAATTCAAATTTTCAGGCAGACTGCAGCATCTAGCATGCTGTGTTTCACAGCACTGTAGCGATACAGGGACCCAAAGGCCAGAAAAGCCCTCAGTCAGTGGGAAGTGTTGTCTTAGCTTCAGAACACCACAGGCCCCAGAGTGAAAGTCGAGAAAATAGCCAGCAGAGACCTCCAGCTCTCCCAAGCTGGAACTCATTGCCCCCTACACCCTTGGCTGGCTGAGTTCTCACGGAACAAAGCTAGTCTCTGGCCGACCTCAACGAGTACTCTATTTCCAGATCTACTGGCCCAGATGATGGCTTTTTCCACATCAATGGGCACAGTCACAAATATAGCAATCCAAAAGGTGGAAGCAGCAATAGTGGTAGCAGCGGCAGTTAGGGTAGGTGGAGTGGAGAGGAAAGGAAAGGACAAGAGATGCAAGTAGTGGCAGTAGGAGTACCGCAGAGGAGGAGTGAGTCATCCACAGCAAGGGCTCTCCATCTGGTCAGTCAGCTGACTTGCAGCCCATTACATTTCATCTTGTCCTGGTGTAAATATCCATGGCATCGCACATTGTGCAGTTCAGCAAACATTTTTCTATTAATCTTACTGAAACAGAACAGGGACAATATGTAATGGATGCTTACACTATAATGATCTTTGTGACCCTGCTGAGACAGAAAAGCTAGCGTCACTAAAAAGAGTGTCCCTCTTCATAGACTAAATGGGTGGTTTTGTGGCGCACATCCTCCTACTTGACATAAAGTGTTCATTGGAAAAAACATGTTGTGACTCATACCTGCAAAGTAAACAAAACAGCAGAGTTTCATCTGCATAAGCAATAGAAAACTGAAAATGTTGAAATAATAAATGAAGTAAGGAATGAAATATATGTTAAGAAAAAAATCACTGGACTAAAATTACAATAGGCAGGACAAGGAAGTCCATAATGGAAACAACCTATTCCTTGTGATGGCCTTGCAGAAGCTAACTTATCCTCATACAACAGTACGTATGATATCAAACAAAAATGCACATACAATGGTTCAAATGATACCCAACAAATTAGTGCTCCACACATGAATTCTTCACGTCACATACTTTACAAAAAGTCACAACCTTGACGTAATGTTATGTATATTAGGTTTGGACAGTAGAGTTATGTAGATCCTCATAGTTACCTTGTATAATTCATGTAAATTAACCTAAAATGCCTCTGCCCCAACCTGCCTCCTTTCACAAACTTACCCCTTTTACTTCCTCCATCTTTAGTTCTGTCAGCGCATAGGTTACGTGACTGCAGCCTTCGCGATTACGTTGGTTATACACAAATTATTGGCACGTGATTATATGAGTTATATACAAATTCTTGTGCATTACTTTTCGTAGGTATTATACAAACAGTGCGTGAGAACAGCCTGAGAGTAGACAGGAATGAAAGCACTGTAATCACTATAAATGCTATCAAGACAGTTCAATACAATTCAGATATATTTGTATTACCATATTGTACAAAAGCAGTTCAGAGTTCTTTACGTGAAACAGCAGAAAAATGTGCAAATAAACGGAAACATCTGTGCATACAGAAACATACAAACATCTATGCACAAACATACTCGATACTCATACTCATGCTCGAGTGAAAAGTAAGGTCAGAACACAATGTCAGAGCAAGTCTAAGATCAACAGGCATGCTTTAGGTGCACAAATATCAAATGCCATCTTCATAGATTTTGAAAGTGCTCTAGGCACATAGAGGAGGTTTCCACCTTGTGACCGGGAAGATCTGCTGGGGTTATAAACTGACAGCTTGTCTGAGATGTACTGTGGAGCCAAACCAGCAAGTGCTTTGTAAGCCACTGTGTGGTACTGTTTGTGGCAATGTCTTTGCATTCAATGCCGGGGTTTTTGAATTCAGTTTATTCATATTCACAAAGTAAAAGATCTTGAGAAACCTTAAAACTAAGAAAGTTTATCAAACTTATAAAACAACAAAGAAAGTATTTACTCAGGGTCATGAATTAATCTGCCATTAAATCATGCTACATACAGTACAGCCATGTTTAAGTCTTCACCATCCGTTACCTAACAGGATTAAAAGGGGAAGACAAAACAAACCAAATAACTTCACATCTCGGCCCCACTTTCCCACTTTCCTCTAAGAATTTTAAAATAACTGTATTCATGAGAAATCCACAGGCTTCTTCTTGCATCCTTCATCATACAGAGATAAGGAAAATATAAATGACAAATGTTTGACCCCACCTCTTGCTTGACAAATTGTGTCTTGTATTTTAAAATGTGGCATCGTCCAAATCAGCGAAGGAACTCTGAAGGCTTTTAAGGTTGTTGGGGTTGCTGAGGTGGACACTGATTACAAGAACGATGCCTTTGGATTGGTTGACATGTTGAGTGGTTCAGATCACCAAAAAGAACAAAAAAATGCTTACAAAGAGGCACATGGCTACACCTTCCTGGGAAAGTGTAGGCCAAAGGGCTGGAAATAAGTATTAGGCCAGTTGTCAGATACCAGATCCAGGACAGCAAAGTCGATTGTGTAGGGTAAATTTCTGAGTCCCAAAGCAAAGATCGATTAAATGTTATCGGACATTAGCTGTGTGGTTCTGTAAAATATTTATGTATTTTGAACACAATCTATATTTATTCATATTTTATATTTTCAGAATCCCTTGTAAATGGTCTGGGTATTTCTTGCACTACTCCTGGCCAGTGATTGACAGGTAGGGACAATAGTGTTTAGCAGCAGCAGTTGCTTAAATTGAATTACATACGGGTGAGTTCATTTCTCTGCCTGAGCCGACGCTATGAACTTCATGTGGTAGTCCCTTTGAAGGTGTACTGGGCAGGAAGCTGGAGGAGATCTTTTGAAAAAAAACTCTGTGTAGAGACTACATCTCCCTGCTACCCAGAGAGCTGCTATGATCCACGCTTTGAGGATTTTGCTCGGGAAATTATTAACCTGAACCCAAAAAGAAGCTACAAAACAATTTGATCTGGTACTCTTACATCTGGGATCATTAATTTCATGGTGTCTCTCGACAAGTCTTAAAAATCCATCTGACACAGAGGAAACCCAGACTGATTATACTCCATGCAGTAGTTATTTTAAGTGTGGGCTACTAATTAATTTGATAAGCATCAAATTAATTGGCTTGAAATTAAGGCAAATGTAAAGTGAAGGAAATGAAAGTCATTAATGGAATAAATATTGAAACAAGTTGCTACTCATCATTACAGAAAAGCATATTTTAAGATCTGTCCATGAGAGGAACTGTCAGTAATAATACTGCTCTTCTATTTTGACACATCTGTGTTTAGAATCGAGTATTTTGAATTTCCCACCATGATGTCGATAGCTATGGTACTGACTCGGCACAATGACCTTTACTTTGAATAGTTATGTCAGTATAGTGACAGACTGATTATAGTGTATATTGCTTTTCTCTATCTGTATTTCAGGGGAAGTTGTACTCTCTCTTGTCAGCAGTCACCTGCCTCACACTACCTCTGCCTCTGTCATCACTAAATCTCTTAGTGAATTTTTCTTTTTTTTTAAATCAAAAGTGATTGATTTTCTGTATTATCACTTTTAGTTAGGGCTCAGTCTAAGCAAGCAATATTCACGAACACCAAATAAACATTGCATGCCTGATTTGATGCTTGAGAACATCGTGGCCAAAAACTTGGTGGCAGATTCACTCCTTAACAAGCAAAAATAAATATCAAAGAGTACCTTGAGCACCAAGTGTCTGTGATGAATGGTCAAACTGTTCACTGCACCAATCCCACTCCGATGGCAGACGTCTCAACAGCGGGCTGGCAGCATACGTGTCTCCCTCTGAGCCATGCACTGGACACTCAGGGCACTACCTGGGGTCCTCCGTCAGCTTTCCAGGTCAGCAGCCGTCCAAACATCACCCTTGCTTCATTAACTTCAGCTCTGAGAAGTCTCACTTTTTAGCAATAGCTGTAGCTATTGTTCAAATGTCCACTGTCCAAATTCTGTGCTACCAACTGGCAAGCTAACACATTAGCCACAGCAGGCCTACCATGTGTACACTTTCCAGACCTTGTGTTGAGAGTCCCTGTGTGACGTCTCCGACTGCAATCTGCTTCATAGTTTTCAAGATGACAACTGCCAACTAATGCAGTTTACTTCTCTTTGTCCTCTCTGCATGGCCTGTCTCCTCGCTGCCTTCATTGCACTCCCTCTGCAACCCTCCTGGACTGTTGGATTGTTGCATGATCATCTTTCCTAACCAATCAAATGCCTGGATTGTCACTCAGTCACATGGTCACTGGGGGTTCTAGTTTCCCGGCGCAGCGCAGGGTGCAGCAGGGTGGCGAAACCCGCGCAGAGCTAGTTTCGAGCAGCGCAACCCGAGGCGCGCTCAGTTTGGTAGTTTGGCGGACCGAGGTGCACTGAGATGGGTGTGGAGGCGCAGCAGGGGGAGGTGTCGACAGATCCAGCTTGGCGCAGTGACAGTTTCAGCCAAAAGGCTTCGCCGAAGGTGCGCTGAAAGCTCACCAGCTGAAACCACGTCTACTGTCAGCGCAGGTGGAGTGCAGCCGGTGTAAGTGGAAGTTTGGCTGACCGGCGGACAGTGCGCACACGTCACCAAAACCTCACAGGCAGGTTTCCAGAATATCAGGCACATTAACAATGCAATAAATACCCACAAAAACCACTATTCAATGCAACTATCTGCAATCAGCACATAAAT
>NC_065507.1:10639048-10656829 GCF_006386435.1 Epinephelus moara | reverse complement strand
GGGGCGCTAGAGAGCTAATTTCTTATCTAGGCCTAACCGCCATATGGATTTTTACTAAACTTGGTAGATATGTAGAACAGGACGCCTCAAGGTGACTGGATAAATTTAACTCTAATTGGCAACTGGGTGGCGCTATAACAACAGAAAAATGCTTAAACATGGCTAAAATGCGACCTATTGCTGTGGCTCCCCCTGTGGACCAATGTTGTTGTTTTTTTTCTAATTTTTGGTATAACTAAGTCATGGTATGGTATGCTGTACTCAATGGGTATGGACTAGTTAAACATATTTCCAGAAAATAAACCAAAATACCTTTATAAAAGTAAAAGTATTATTTATTCAAACATAAATGGCCAAATGAGTTACATACAGGCAAAGAAAAATGGTCGCGACATACTTTAAAATGACTCAGAGGTCACTTGGTGAACCATCCACCACCACACTTCACCTCCTTTCATGGACCACTTCCTTAGCTACTCCAATCAGATCATTGGTAATGTGATCAAAGCCTTTCAGATTATGTGGGTTATACACAAATTACTGGCTTATGATTATGTGGGTTATGTACAGATTGTGGCGCATTACTTTTCGTAGTAAGACATACAAACAGTGCGTGACAACAGCCCTGAATTCATAGGCTTGTACTTTGGATTAGCAGTTACATTATGTCTTGGGGGAATATACTGCAGCTTTTTATAATTGGATGTTCCTACAGTATCTGTGTGCAGCATTTAAAGTAATGTCAAGGCTACATAACAAAACACAATCCTGCTTATCATGACTTCACCTGGATCTTCCTCACTGTGCAGAGTGATATAAGTTAGACAGTTGAAGCCTGTGTTAGCGTTAAGTTTCTCTGTGCTCACCTTAAATCTGAAATAAAGACTTATACTCACAATCACGATTTAATTTGGAAACATATCATGGTCCGATATGAAACTTATGCAAGTGCAATCTGGAAACCTAAAGCCTCGAGTGCACATACACTGAGAAGAGACTTCTCGGTGAAGACAGAGACATCTTGTGTCTAGTAATTAAAGTTGAGAAAAAAAAAACAACTCACAGATTCCAGGTTTTTCAGTGAGGGAGAAGTATCCTAAAACTAGGTAATTGAACTTTTTTGGTGTGTAGAAAACAAACCAAGTTATTATCCCCAGCAGAGTGTATTTATATGTCCTAAAACATGTCTGGAAGGGATCATTAAAATGCCTATGCCACCTTTTGCTGTGCTGTTTCCCAGCCCTGCATGGCACTTTGCCATATAATATAATCACTATTTTTCAATGAGTTTTTTTTTCTCAGCTTTTATGTAAATGTTTCCAGTCAGCATTATCTTTCTCCCAAAATGTTATTACTGATGCAAAATGGTTACATGTGGCACAATTGGTACTCTACTGCATCTGTTTAATTTAAATGTTTAACAAGATGAAGAGGTGAAACAGGTGAAAATATGTTGGAATCACATTGGACTCACAACATACCCAAATATATATTTCGAGTCTGGATTCACTACATATGTAGCCTGAGGCCAAGTCCCTGGAATGATACTTAGTATGTGGCAGCCCACACACATTTTCAGTGCATGCAAACCGCTGCAGTCCCAAGTCTTTCTGGCGGAACAGCTTACTATGCATACGAATATTAATGTATGGAAATACTGGTATGCGGCTACTGAACCAAAACCATATCTGAGTGTCTGGTGTGGAAATGCTAATAAAGAGCTAGAGGGGATGGAGAAAATAATTTGTGATTTTCTATATTTGAGAGTTGGAGCCTTGTATACAGTGGATTATGGGAAAATTATTTCCATGATGTAAATCAGGATAAACACAAGTGTCATCAACATCTCACTCGCACTTTTTCCTGTTTTTACATTAACATCTTTTGTTACTGTCATGAAAAAAGGACATTTATTCAATTAAAAGGAATTCATTAGGCACTTATGCAGAGCCACCACTAACGACAGTTAATTAATTTACTTGCTGTGTAATTGTTCAGTAAGGATTTGTGGAACAGGTCTCATTTTCATTAATTAACAAGAGCAATGTAATGTGGAAACACTTTATAAAGTGAGTAAATTACAATTATTTAACAGTCTCATAATCCAGAAGACAGAATAATGTCAAGTTGCAACTTATTCCACATCTTAAAGTATCTGTCCTCATTATGTGGACATAAGGTTTCATAATGAGGATGGACCACAATCATTTATGACCAATACAGCCACTGTTCCTTATTTGATATCGCTGTCAGTGTCAATGACGTACCGAGTAAGGCTTGAAAAAAGAAAAAGAAAAAGATAAATAAATCAAGCCTCTTCCTCTGCTTTTAAATTATGCACATCATGAAGGCTGATATTTTCTCTTAAACTATTCCTGGATCACTGCGCCCCTTTTCTTGTCCATGATGGATGAGATTGTTATTGTTTGGCAAAGACACAGTCTTTCAAAAAAGTTAAGATAGATAAGATAAATTCTTAATTGTCTTCCAAGAGGAAATTTGTTTTTTTTTTTTAACGACCCGCAGTTTACATAGCATTATTAAAGAGCAGTAATACAAGACACTGACAGTTCACAGCACACAGACATGTACAGTCACCATATTAGGATGAGAGATGCTTCAAAAGACGGACAGGGTGTGACAGTAAGGTTGAAATAAAGAGCTGAGGTCCTGTCACACTTCAAATAGCTACTTCTTGGATTTTTGCACTGAGAATTTGGCCTTTGTAAAAACTTGAAACACTACACTAACAAGTTACCTGTACCTAAATGCCTGCAATAAATCCTTTGTGAAGGTGTTAATTCACTTGTTATGCTGGGTATGGATTTAGTGATAGTGTTGTATTGATTTTCTATACATACCTACAGTATACATGGACACAGAAGAAATGTTTTTGGCCTGAACTGATTTCTGACTTCTTTGTACTCAAGTGACACAGTGTAATTCGGATCCTTATGCATTCAAAGAAGAGACAAAATGTGACATGAATGGGTTGAATCACACAGCCAAAACCAGAGATGGGACTCTATAGGAAGGGAAAAGAGAAGATGAATCACTTGACGAAGGGTAAAGAGTATTTGACTAGGCGCTGTTTTTCTACTGAAATCTGGCTCTGAGCATTATTTTTTTTCTGTTTTACATTAATCCCTGCTTGGCAGTCACATTTTCAGAGCAAGCTTATTTGTTTGTGTAACCGGGGCACGAAAAGACCCCCAAATACAAGGACCTGACAATGCCATGAGAGGATTTCACCCAGAGAATGCTACCTCACAATTAGACATGTTCTTGGATACAGAGAAGAAGCAGATACGCACATTTGAAGTTATGCTCAAGTACATTGTTCTACAATTTTAATTTAGTCCACATTTGATGCTTTGTTTGAGACAAAGCTGCAGCAGAAACCTGGTTAAAAATAGATTTATCTTCTTATTGAAATATGTTCAGTAGCTCAGTCCATAGGGACTTGGGTTGGGAACCGGAGGGTCGCCTGTTCAAGTCTCCGTCTGGACCGTCAGGGGATTAATAAAGATTATAAAAAAAAATATATATATAGTGTTAAAATAATACGACCTCAACATTACCAGTACAGATGAGGATGCAAGAGAAACTCAAAGGGGGCGAGGATTAGAAAGGAAGGTTGCCGCCTATACACCTGTCCAAACAATCGTAAGCAGCACCATTGATCACTGGCACACACAGCTGTCAATCATGTTGTCAAACCCCCTTTTTTTATGGCATCAACCAACTAGTTAACCAAACTTTTGAGAAAAAAATGAACACTTGAAGATACAGCAAATCAGTGCTGTCTCTGTCAAGTAGCTGTCTGTCAGTTGCTCACTCTACAGCAGGAAACGGTACTTGAAAATAAAAGTTCTGTGCCAAAATTTCACTGTACTTCAAAATAAAGTGTGTTTTTTGTGAGTCAGTTGTGGTCCATTTAGAAAGAACCCGCGACCCACTTTTGGACCACGACCCACCAAGTGGGAACCACTGGCTTATGACCTATACTGTAGCAAGCCACCAGGAGGCAATCAAGATGTTTTGGCATCACATTTAGGGAGCTGTCATGTTGTCCATCTTCATTGTACGCTCTATGAAACATATGCACACAACCGACGCTCACACTGCAAGACAGCCTCATAGTGGTTAGGAAGACACAGCATAACAGCATATAATAAAAAAATAAATAAACATAAGGAAAAGACAAACATCTATCCAATAGCCAAGCAAGAATATGACAACCCAAGTCAACTAAAGGACACAAACAGAGCTTCTGCTTTGCTATTCCACATTGGAAGCCAACACCCTATTCCTTAGTCCTTAAAGTCACAAGTCACATGGGACACGTGCCCCCAGATGATCATGTGATCATTGGGCACCATAGTCTGATTTCCTCATGTAGTGCTGCACAAGTGTAACGGGGGAACGCTAACGCTATCTTCAGCTAGCTAACCGCTAGTCTGGCTGAAAACTTCCCTTTAGTCTGACTTTACGCTTCCTTATGAGCAACACTGATGTAGGAAATAGTGAAGCAACCCTGCCACCTAGCAGTGTATAGCTTCTAATAAAGGGGAGGTAAACAAGTGCCACCTGTTCTCAATTGACCTGATTATGAGATTGGACAAAACCTACATGAGAGAGCTCCACCTATTACATTAGCATCTCCAAAAAAAGCATTGGCACTCCTTACATCAGTACTCGCCAAGGTTCACATCGAGAGGCATAAATGAAACAGTGAAGGGAGAGACAGAGAGACAGAGAGAGAAGCAGCGAGAAGCAAAGCCAAGGAGACAGAAAAAAAGGCCTACAATGAAAAATAACTCCAAAACCAACACATCGAGAGGCTTGGCAATCACAGCCGTGGTTTTGCAGGCATCACAGACAACAGATTCGCAAACAACACTCTGGTCTGGAATAGTGTCACCCCATGATTGATTCCCCCAAGCCGACTGATAAGTTTTCTGGGGTAGGCAATCTGTGAAGAAACGAATCAGTTGAGGTGAAAGAAAAACAATGTTTGAACCTGATGCATGGCAGCCAATACTTTGACTAGTAACATTTGCTCAGGGGTCAGTCACCTTGGAAAGGCAATCTGTGGGGAACAACAGTGCTGACTATACTGTAAAGTAACTGCTCTTACCTCAGGGCTTTTTTCTTTGGGTTTCCCAATAAGTTACCATTGACAGACTTTCCTCGTTTGCTCGTGTTATAAAGCCTCTTTTGGAACATCACCATCATGGCACAGAGCCTGATCTTTGCTGGCAATTTATTATTTACTTGTTTGTTGATTTCATGACCAAGAAATGTATTCCATTCCCCAGTACGGATTACCACCATGTCCCAGAACAAATGCTTTTATATCTACTTGCTATTTTTTTCACATTCTAAATTGAATTCCCAATGTTTTCTATGAGTCAGCCTGGCTCGTATGACTTCATCACCAAAACCAGAAGCTGTGGCCTACTTTATCCGGCTCTGCATGTGCAATATCCCCTGGTTATTTCACACGCAGCCCTGACCAGTCAGAGTCCAAGTGTTTGAGACTATTTATGGGACAGAGTGGGCAGGTTTGTGGTCCAATAATCCATCCCTAGCAATATTCATCATCACCTCTTAAGAAGCAGCCTGTGCTGTGTACCAGATGCCAAATACAGACATTTACTCTCCAGCGCTCCAACAGGAATCAAATTAGGACCAGAGTAAAGGGGCATGCAGGAGCAAGAGGTGCTTTTATTTCTTTATTTATCACCCTAAAAACAGAAGCAATGATGAAAAAGAAAGAAGCTGTAAAGGCTTTGGGAATCTTACTCATATATTACTCATATTTCCAAACACAGCAAAACAATCTCAGTGTCACCATTGCTGACAATCACAGAAAAAGAAATTTGGATATCAAAGTCTTCAAACACAGGAAAGACAGACTGTCCCACAAACAAATACTCAAAATCTGGAGAAGGACACTGTTGGAAAGGGAAAGGTGGTCTTGAGGGCTCATTACGTGGGTAGGGTGACAAGGTCAGGTGACGGGTAGAAGTGGAGAGGGACATTGTGGGATAAGTGAACTGGAAAGGGATAGAGGATGGACCAGGGGATAGAGGGTGGGGGGGGCACCAACACTGATTTATTCAGAAGCTCATTAGCGGAGACAGGCCGGGGCACAGGGGAACAGGGAGTTCACCCTCATTGGGGCTCATTACACACTGGCAGGAAACTGACCCAGGCTGGGCCAAAGTGGCACTCATCAGGGTAACATTGACTACCTTTACACAGACAGAACCAGACTTGGCTTCAGTCCATGCGGTCTGTGGGAAGTCTCATCTCTCCCTTTCTAACGCATACATTGTTCACTCTCTTTTTCTCAATCATTATCCCTCATTCCTGTCCCTGTGGGTTGACTGACATTCAGCAGAGCACTATGATCTTCCTATGTAAACATCACACAGGATGAACTTAAACACATGAAGCAGTGCTGGCACAGCTGCTGGCATGGGGTCCTACATCATGTGGAGGGACTGCAGAGTGTGAATAAATTACCTTTTAACAAAGAAGGCACCAGGGTATTGGCTTGAAGGGAGAGACATTTTTTTAAGTGCATTGTGGTTGTTGTGGTTGGCAGAAATATAGCTGCAGTTCAGGAAACTGGTAGAGAGACAGCCCATGGGCCTTTTGTCCCAGAATTCATGTGTGAGTGATCACCGCATCCATAGCGACACACTGTGTACCTGAACAATAGCATTGGCTGGGTGGCTAAAAGGGAGCCAATTACGATGGGGTTGGGGTATCTTGCTGATGGGAGGAGAGCCAATTAAGCTGACAGAGCTGAGAGTGCTGTGTATGGAGAGAAACTGGCAGGGCGTGCTAGCCTCGGGAGCTACACAGAACCAATGGGGGGCTTGCGCTCACTTTAGCCCACTCACAAGCCCTGCTGGGGTGTGAAGTGACATCACACGGCTCCAAAAGAGGACTCCTTTAGTGCTGGGAAAAAACCCAAAAAAAAACAACAGTTGTGGTGCAGTTGCGAGTTTTGCTTTACTCACTCTGCTTCATATCTGTCAGCTGTCCTTCAGATTGATTCAAGATCAGCCATGCGCCATTAATTAGTTGGAAAATGGAGTCCTGTTAAACAAAAGCACTTTGTCTCTTCCCCCTCATCTCAGCAGCAGAGTTATATGAGATGTTTTCAGGGATGTCTCACCGTCAGATCTATTATTCATCTGGGGTTTTTTTTCCCTTTCCTAATGACATGATAAGGCTCCAGTGAAATAGAAAAATGCTCATTAAACTATCATCAATGGAAAATAGATCACACCTTAAAGAGATGGCTGGAAAGAAAGTGCAGTGGGAGTGAGAGTGATGTTGAGCAAGGGAGATGGGAGTGACTGGGTGGGAGGTGAGACTGTGTGTGTGTGTGTGCGTGTGTGTGCATGAGTGTGTATATGAGGTTACCTTAAGGGACACATTTCAGACTAAAGACCAGTTAATTGGGGACAGCTTGTCCAAATTGGGGACAAAAGCTGTGTCCCCAATTTCGAAACGGTTGATTTTTATGTCAGTGGTCAGGGTTAGGTCAAGGTTGGGATTAAGGCCTAGTCCACACGGACCCGTGTACTTCTGAAACTGTGTATTATTCTATGTGATTTGGCTGTTTGGCCACACACAACCACACTTTTTCGTCCCCGAAACCGCATTTCTTTGAAAATGGAGTCCAGGGTGAAGTTTTTGGAAGACTCCGGTGCCAGCTGTTGCGTGTAGATAGGATAACCGCAGTATTTTATTACCTGTCTCCATTGTTTGACGTCAGAGCAGCGGTAAAAAGCTTGTGAAATAGCAGACCAAACAAACATGCTGGTGTTAACTTTATTTGTGAGCGTGCTATCTGCTCTCTTTGGATGGCATATCCAGCTACTCGACCTAATTCAGCAGCAGAGGCGCCTGAACGACCAATGAAGGAGGTTGCTCCCGTTGCTAGCTACCCCAACTACACTACTTTTGAGGATCGGGTTATTTTTATTTTCCGCACTTCCCTATTCCAGTATTGACTTTGACTTCTGATTGGTTAAAATGGCCTTTCCGTTAGAAGTTACATTGCCACCTACTGCTTTGGCATGTGTATTACATCACTTGGTAGCAGGTTTTGCAGTTTCGTGTGGATATCATATTTTTTTTTGTCACACCACTCGTGTGGACGAATTTTCTTTGGAAACCGGAGCCCAAAAAACTTTGGTTTCAGAAGTACACGGGTCTGTGTGGACTAGGCCTAAGTCAAGGTTAGGGTTAGGTTCAAGATTAGGCAAGTGGCAGTTAGATTTAGTGGTTAGAGTTAAGCCGTTCTCTCACATAAACTCCAAATATAATGGTTTAGAGGAGGGTTGGCACGTGAGAATAACCATGCAGGGGGGAGGACATAATGTGATTTACACTGCGGCCATGTAGCAGGTTGGTAGTTTAATCATAAACAACAGAGTCTTGCTGTTCCTTAAATTTATCTGACAATTTTGGATTTGGCCCATTTTGATAGAAGATCCTGAATCTCTCCATCTCTACAGTTGGACATTTTTGTTGCTGTAAAGGACCCTTCTTCTTCGCCCTTGGCTGTGTGTTTACTTCCGTTTTTTTGCCAACCACATGATAGAAACATTATCAACACGCCCACTCCCTTGCTGTGAATTCTCCAGACAATGACCTGCTTTATTTACACATGAGCTCATTCGGCCGTTATACAGACTTTGTACTAGGGAGCTGGCTGGTAAAGTCCGTCTAATGTCCCATCCAACTGATTCAGACATTTGGGTTCTCACATACAGCTCCACTGGGTAAAGTGTAGATAATTTCAGGTTTGCAGTGCATGTGGGAAAGGGGCTTTTTAGTGTCCAGGAAATGACTGTAAGTCCATGCAATTTCCCCAAAAGTGACCTAAGATAATGTGTGTGTGAAAAAAGCACCTTGCGACTGTGTTTCAAGGAGGAAAAGACATTTCAGGACAGCGAGACGGAAGAGATATGTGCGAAACAAGACAGAATTACCAGTCGTTTAGGCACTGGTCATAAAACATGAAGCTGGAATTAAAAGGCACAGCTTTGGAGATTACTGTTCAGTTTCTGCCATACTTCCCTTAATTAATTAGAACCCCTAAAAGCAGGAATAAGGGATTAACAATGATGCACATATGCTTGGACTGGCTTTCCTTCTTCTTCATCTTAGCTTTTCATGCATCTAATCCTTGACGTCAGAATTTGCGGATCAGTCTAAATTAACTCTTTGACTCATGAATGATTCATTCTTCTTCAAGGGTTTGTCAACAGGAAATATCTCATCAATCCCCAGTGCTCATTTTCTATTCATGTTTTCAGGCTTTCCCCAGTTTCTAACCTTAATGTTATATTAAATGATGGGTTGGAGCACATTTTCAATTTTGCAAATAGCATATGTAGAAAATCTATAAGATGAATTGAGCACGCTGGACTTGCAAGTTTGCAGCTCAAGGTCAGACAAATTGCTGACTGGTGACTGAAATTAATGACAAGTAATTTGCGGAGTCTGACATCAGATCTCTTGGAAGCTCGGAGGGATATGTTTGGAATGAGAATGTGAATGAAAGAAATGGACTGATTCCTTTCCTATAGTCCATGGGATGATGGGTAAAAATAAGTTGGGCTTGTATTTTTCATTTCCTCTCACACAGCCATTCCTTTCTCCTCTAGTATTTCTTGAGGTGCAGGGATTTAACGAGTAGAAGCCTGGAAAGCTGTGGATCAGTGTTGGCTAAATAGATGAGTCGGCTTTACAGTATCCGAATGGCAGCTAGCCATGTGTTGGCCCTACCTCTACCCTGGTGAGCTGTCTTCTCACACATCTGCACACCACTAAATAGCAAGATTGATGGCTAGAATGTAAGGACGTTCAGGCCTGCATAGTAGGTCCCCCTCAATCATCAAAAGAGGTAGTATATCATCACAGCAAATTCCGACCTGCTGCACGACAAAGTCATGGATCTTACCTGGAAAACAGGCATTCAAGGATGTAGGTTTCATTTAAAAATGGGGGGTTAGGGTCCTCTGCCAGAAATTACCTGCAATTTGGCGAAGTTTATCAAATATTGAGGAGGGTGCATGGCCTGTGATCCCCCCAGAAATCTACACCTAAGAAGGCATTACATTTGTCCAGGTTAATGGTCCAAGAGAGATTAAAAAGATGCTCCTATAAAAGTGTTTGTTGTTTGTCCTCCCATGTCAGTAGAAAGGTGAAAGACACACAGTGAAAGACACTTCCCACTCTGCTTACTCCGAAGGGGGAGGGCATTTGATGCAACGCAAGAACCCATCATCATCCTACTAACTCAACTTCACTGATAACCTGGGGACACAGGAAGGATTTTTTTGTTTGTTTGTTTGTTTGTTCATATGTTTGCTTGTTTGTTTTGTTTTGTTTTGTCTTTAATTGGCTTACTGACTTGGCAAAGGTACTGCCTTATCAACGTGGAGGACTAGGGGAATAGCAAAGGTGCTCAACTCTGCTACAGAGGGTCATCCTTGCTGCTGTACCACTCATGGAATCAGCACCTACCAGATAGTTTGAAAAACAGACCTCCACTTCAAGCAAGCAGGCTGCAACTCATCCTGGACTCTCGAATCTATGTGATTGGTGTGAGGAATATAGAGCACTGCCACTGTGGGTCGATCATGGCAACTAATCTGGGCAAGGAAGATATAGATTTGTGGTCTCATGATAAAGCCATCCTTGGCTAACTTGTCTACTGCTGTCACTGAGGAAATGTGTTTGAGAAATGGATTAAGCGCCGGCCTTATAGTGACAGTGCCAACTGGGTTAAATAGGGTAAGCAAATTTACAGTGTGTGCATTTGTAAAGACGTGTGGTCAAGCCTATAAAGCTCTGTGTGGACGTAAAGCCTGTGTGAAATAGAACCTCTAATAATGCAGGGAGGTTTACTGAGCATGGATGAGCATACAGAAATGCCCTGCTCCACTTTCATATTGTTGTGAAGCCTGCGACTGCTCAGTGCATCCGCAGTCTTCTAGTGTTGGCTGCTGAGCAACCCCACTGCAACAGCTGAGAGTTAAGTGCCTTACTTAGGAGCGCCTCATATTACTGATTCATTCCACGAGCCAAGAGTTTCCTGTTCTGTTTTGGTTATTTAAATTAGCAGTGTTATCTATCTTAACTAATGTTTGTTTTTATTTTCTCATACAAGTCTTGGTCAGCCTGCTTTTGTAAAGCATGAGTTATTCTTATTTTGCCCTCAGTACAGATCCACTTCACAAAGCATACTTGTACCCCAAGAGCTTAGAGCAAATCAGGCTCCCAAACTGCCAACTGTTGTATCCAACACAGAGCCTGAGCTGTCACCCACAATCACATGTGCCACGGGACACCTGCCATAGAGAGATTGAGAGACAATGAACTGAAAGCTGTATAACCCAGGCACTATCTTTATGCAAAACGAGACTTGGAATGAAATTCTGTTTGACCTTTGAAATTAACAGGCCAGTCAGGACTCAAAAATAGTTAATTTCGCAGTCATTCCAAAATAAAATCATCAACTCAATATGAGTCTATGGTAAATTACAGATAAAATGAGAATACCATCATATAACCATTCTGCGGCAGACAAGTATAGAATTGAAGGGATGCTGTAAAGACGATGGAGAAATGTCTTCCCATTTTTGAGGGGGAGAATTTGTAAGGTGTGGAAAGTCAGATAAGCAATCGAGGTGCTTTCCGTTTTGAGGATGACTGAAACCCGAGGAACAGGAGAAGAGAGTAGGTTTATCAGAAAATAGAATAACTTTCAGTCCCTCAGTGCTGCTGGACTCAGTCAAAGATTGTGCTAAAAGTTATCTCGTCTTTTTCAGCATTGATTTTCAACAAGTTTGTTTCAGTAATTTACTCATCAATGTAATTGCTGCAATCTGTGAACAAGGAAATATTGCCAGATGGAGTCTTGTAGATCTGACAGCAAAAGCGGTAATCACGAATTTTTTGCTTTGCACACCTTGTTTCTTGTACAAAAAGAACGCTCACTTTACTGTTGTTGTTTTTTTTTGCCTCAACTAAGCTGTCTTTGTTCCCCCTGTTTGTCTTCAGAATACAGTTACTGACACATAATCCTATCTGCAAGGGGGATGTTTGCCTGAAAAGCCAAAAGTCACTGTAAGAATTGTCATTCATGTTAAGGCCTAGACACACCAAACTGGCATCAAAGAATTGGCAGCGACAAAGGCCGACTGTTGCATCGCCAGTGCCTAGGCCAAAATGTTACTTAAGCACACTGCAAACAGCCAAGGGCAAACTAGGACATAAGTTCTGCTCCTCCGTGAGATGAAATAATGATATTGTAACTCTCGTTCTATTAGCACTGGACTCTATGTGATAATTCTCCTCTAATCATAAGATCACATTCACACACTGAGAAAAGCATAAAGGCAGCAGGCCAATAAGGACGAGCCTCCCCAAATTCGTGCGGATCTCTCAGTATACAGGGTAGTCAGAAATCCTACCCCAGCTCAGTCCTTGACAGCCCTCTATCCATCAAACACTGCAAAATGGAAAGGATAGAGCCAACTGCACATGACAGGGAATCTAGCCTCCTTTCCTCCACTTTGCCTTGTAACAGGCAGTGATGGACCTGGCACTCGCTGTCTGGAAGGTCTGCACAACCTGCACAGACAGTCCAGCCCACAACAGCCTGTCCCTCTCAGGAGCCAAGCCAGGAGAAGTTGACCCATAGTGGGGAATACGGCTACCAAACCTGCTTCCTGAGAAAGAGCCCCTCAGAACTGGGGCGTGGTCCAGGGCTGGGCCACCTCCATTTGAGTCATTTCTGCATGCCACTAGGCAGAGCAACAACTACAGAGACACCAGTGCCCACGGCACTTAATGAAGTAGTCATGATGGTCTGTGCTGGCGATGAGGCTGGGATATGACGGGCACCCTGAGATAATCCACCATTTACACAGCTGACGCTCTGGTTTTTCCCACTGGTGAGTGACCGCTCCCTCAGGCAGTTGGAGCAGGGGTGTCGATGTCATCAATTTGGAGCTCCTGCTCACTGTCATGGCTTGAAGTGTTTTAAGTGATCCCACCGCTTAACTTGGGAAGAGCCAGGCAGGCCTCATGGCTGGTGGCTGCTGAGCAATGCCCTCTGCTTGGTCTGTACCAAGGCACTGATGACGTTCTTGAAGCAGCGACGCCATCCGTGGAGGAAGCGGCTCAGTGTGCAGTTTGCTCGCTGAAGAGAAAAGGATGTCTGACGGTGGATATCCGCCTCCCAAATATGCTGTGGTACCCACATGTATTCAGAAGGGCTCATCCTCACTGGTTGAGTATGTTTATGCTTTTTTCAGTGTACAAACATGTGCTCATGATTACAGGGGCATAATTCCATAGAGGGTGGAGCCTATGTGAGACAGAACACCCCATGCCAGCAGACCTCAATGGCTAAAAAAGTGATCTTACCTACAAACGTCTTATATTAGGTAAGATCACTCTGACTCATTTACTGTCTTCACTTCTGTTTATCTTCTCGTGCACTGAGCTGAGCTGCCAGTCAAAATGATTTCTCTAACTGATGGGTTCTGCCGTCTCTGAAGCCAATTCAGCATGCTGAATTGGTCGAATAACAGCCAACAATAGTCAACTAGTGCCAACAGTGCAGGGCAAACCACAAAAATTAAGTCGACAGACACTCACAGATGGCCCAACATTGAACGAAGGCAGACAGGGTCTTTAATGATTTGTAGCTTTCTGACATTAAATTATCTGAAAACAATCAAGTAGCCATGGTGGTGCTCGCTGAAGGTTATTGCTTGCTGCTGCCAGGAGAGAGTCTATTTTACTTTGATTAGTTGCTGTAAATGTGCACAACATCAATGTTATTATTTATTTTATTCTATTCTTTTTACAAAGTGCAGTTGAGTTTTGCTATTTCTTTCTTTTTATTCTATTCTTTGGAAGAGTTAGGGGGTGTAGATGATCAATGGTTGCCCCAGTGGAACCTGTGTCTCCATGGATCTGGCCCGTGCTTGCCAAGCCTATAACCCAGTCCCATTGTAATGGTACAGTAGTGTGGGCTGCAGTAATTTCTTAGAGAGCATGCTACAGTAGAATCAAAGCAATTACTCAAAAAAGCCCACCATTCAAGCAAAGTGTCATACACTACAAGGCTCTGATACAGCTGCACGTTCAGAACACTGAGAAGAAACAATAGAGGTTCTTGACGCAAAAAAAAAGTCATGATGAGAAGGAAAAAGAAAAGTTTTCAGACTCCTTTTCCACAAATTCACCCCAGCACACTTTGCCCTCACATTTCCGAGCATGTAATGTGGTGGATCAGGCCACACATTTATAATATTCCCCTCAATTGCAGCAGGGCTGAACACGATTAAATTGAAAGCTAATAAGACATGATTCAGTGTGCAGTCATTACATTTCCACCTATTCATTGTCAAGTCAATTTGGCATCTGCAGTTTGTGTGGCAATTTCTGTCTCACATCCATCACAGGCTCATCCCAATCCAAGGCAACCATCAAGGGACAGTTCTAATTCGCTAGTCTAATTAAAAGATAATGCATGTCAGCATTTACAGATGTCAATGGAGTTCATGTGCACACCTTAATCACAAGATGACTACTTTGATGCAGTGGGAGACATTGACAGAGCTACTTATAGTTTTGTTGAACAGTGGAGCTTCATGTCAAGGACGAAAACATGGACTCCGCTCACTCGACTGATTGATTGGTGTTATGTTGAAAACACACAGAGAGAAAAAAGACTGAACAGTGGTGGTAAGTATACAGTAAACAACATCAACCTTTCCGGTGTGCCAAAGGTCATAAACAGCTCGTTTACCATGGCAACAATTAGCCATCACAGTCTGATGTAGAGAAGTTTGTGCACACTTTGTTCTCTGAACAGTGGATTAACTTATTCAGCTGCCTGCCTCCCACATATTTGCTCTGCTTGACTGAGCTGCCAATCATCATGACCAACTTACTTAAAAAAAACACCACTAAATTATTTCACTCTTCAATCAGTGTCAACAAGACTAATACATACCTGTTAATTGCCAAAACCCTTTACTTCACACGGATGAGCAATGCAGAATTAACAGCCTGCCTGCAAAAGAGGAGAGGGAGGTTCTGCCACCTTATTCATCTGCTTTATTTCCAGCACACTGAATTGTGCTTGACTTCATTTTGATGATGACCAAGAGAGGTGACCATTAGCCTAAGGCTGCCTCTCTGATTTGTATTGTGTTGCATGAACTTTGCCCAACAACAGGAAATTGCTTGGAAATGTCACCTGTTCTGTGGCACAGTGTCTCGGACAAAAAAGTTGGACAAAGGCTGTATGTCATTTCAGGCATGTCACGGACATCAAGCCTCACCTCCAGCAGCCTTTTAATAAGCGATCACGCTGTTTCTCCAGGCAGGTGTTTTTTTTTTTCCTCTTTCTTTTCTGTTTCTTTGATAACTCTGTCAGTCATTCAGTCAGCACAAGGTGAGATGATTTTCCTCATGCTTTTCCCCTTCGGGTCAAATGGAAGGGTCAGTCAACACTTTATACAGGTTTGAGAAAAGGAAATACACCACAATAAAAACATTACACTGGTGGGACATAGGCAGACTTTAACCAAAATGACTTTCAGTGTAATAAATGATTAAAAAGCTACATGTATGTGTGTATAATCATGCAAGGATTCCCAACAAAACTATGATGATCATTACAACCCACACTGCTTGGTTTTTAAGACCTCATGCTTGTTGGAGAAAGTGTGTGTCATGCGATATTACAGCAGGGAAATATGAGGTACAGCATCTGCTTGTAAAAGGCTTATAAAACACATTCACCTTCACACATGGACCCATTACCTGGATTGAATACAATATTTTACTCATTTATCTTTCTGTAATTCAATAACACTGACTCGCTGCTTGTTTATGCAGGTCTTTTTTCAATACACTGAAAACCAAAGCACAATTAATGAACTGATTATTATCCTGCCAATGATCTACATTACATTTGAATTTCACCTCTACAGCAAAACGAAAACAATTTTCACCTCCGTGAGGATGTCACCAAAGCTTTTCATCTTAATTTTAGGTGTGACGGCTTCCACTTTGAGTCTTTTGTGCCACGGTGTTGTGAAACTTCATGAGTTAAGAGTTTCATTTCAAGCTCTCTGTCTACTTTGTTATACAGCATGTCTTATTCATTTAAAAGGCTTAAAAACAAACAAACAAATCAAAACTATAAAGTTAAACTATGAAATACGATAGAAATATGAGAGCTAAGAGATACAACAATTCCCTTCTCCCACCCATATTTACATTAGGATGGAGCCATTTCCAAAGCTGCATTATGATGTAATCCTTAGCGCCGGTGATCCGAGGACCCCGATGGTCACTCCCTCTGAAATTAGCCGGTGGAATGAATCTTGCACTCATTAATGAACAGTCTTATCGCGAGCGAGCAGATCAAGATTAATGAGTTGTAATAATGATGCATACCTGTAAAATGACATTCACTTCAAGGATATTTAATCAAGCTCTGTCCTTCTCTGTTCCCCGCCAGATTCATAACGGAACGCAGATTGTCAGGGATTGTTCCTCATAAAGTACCTCATGTGTTTTATAAAAGGAATCATATACGCTAATAACAGTGCACCAGCAGTAAATATTAATGTGATTTGCATTAATCTCCATTAAATTAGTGGATAAATGATAAGAGGGTTTATATCAGACAAAATGATCACCCATTAAATCCAAAGGCCATTATGTATTGTATTTGGTTAATGTGATATTTGACTGGAATATTGTTATGCTCTTATAGTGAATAACCGCCCTTAATTATGTAGAAATACATATCTGAGTTATGAAGCAAAATTTTATCTTGAAAAATGTGTACCATGACAGCTGAGCTCTCGAACATCACCCGAGCACTATGAAGGCAATTAACAGGCAGCAATACTGATGCTATATATATATATATATATATATATATATATATATATATATGTATATATGCAGATGAATGCAGATGAACTGTCAGTCTAATTAAACTGTAACACTAAAACTGAAATGTGGTGGGCTACAGCATGTCAAAGGGGCTGCCTGATTGAGAGCTGTAAGTGAGCATTCAATAATGCATTATTAGCAGAGGCAAATCAAAGGCTAAGGTTTCCACAATACTTGGCTTTATAGGGAAACTCTAGGAAAAAGGGATAGGAGCTGGTTCTAACTGACTTGGAAATATCTACGATTCTCCAGTCTTTTCTAATGCCAGACACTATGATAATTATTATAATAATAGAATGTATTATTTATAATCAAGCAATTAAGGACAAAAGGAAAGCAAAACATGGAGCAAATACAGGCTACTGAGACCTAAAAGAGAAACATACCAGGGAACAAGAACCGGACAATTTAGGATGGGACAAAGGCCACTTTGGAAAAGATGGGTCTTCACTTGTTTTTAAAAGTTTCTAAAGAGACTGCAGACCGTAAGCCAAATGGAACAGGCCTCTAGTTTCGCAGACCGGGCGAGGTGGAGGCACAGCGCACCTGCGCTTCGCCAACTGGGTGTGGCCAGATGGATTTTGTAAGTTTGGCACACCGTGCGTGCTGGCGCAGCTACTCCTCTTTCCCACCTCCGTCCCTCCTACCGGCACAAGTTGGAAAGAGGGAGGAGAGAAGGCGTGGAGTGGGTTTTACACACATCACACCAATCAAATGAGCCCCTCTCCTCGCCCTTAAATGCGCCGC
>NC_065507.1:10531631-10638583 GCF_006386435.1 Epinephelus moara | reverse complement strand
TTTGGCACGAAACTGTCACTGCGCCAAGCTGGATCTGTCGACACCTCCCCCTGCTGCGCCGCCACACCCATCTCAGTGCACCTCGGTCTGCCAAACTACCAAACTGAGCGCGCCTTGGGTTGCGCTGCTTGAAACTAGCTCTGTGCGGGGTTCGCCACCCTGCGCCGTGCTGGGAAACTAGAGGCCCTAGTGTTGGAGCCACTACTTTAAAGGCACAGTCACCTTTTGTTTGGAGTCTGGAGCATGGGCCAGGCTGGAGCATGGGCCAGAAGGTCCTGTTCTGAAGACCTAAGGGACCTACTGACAATAGATATGGATGGCGGAGATCGCTAATGTATTCAGGTGCCTGGCAGTGGAGGGCTCTATAAGTGAGAACAAGTATTTTGAAGTGAATCGGGAACCTGATGGGAGGCCGGCGTAAAGAAACTAAAATGGGAGTGATGTGGGTTGACCTGTTGGACCTGGTTAACAGCCTAGCAGCAGCGTTTTGGATTATTTAAAGACGATTCAGAGAAGATTTGTTTCGACAAGTAAAAGAAAAGAGAATTACAGTAGTCTAATCCGGACACAAAAGCATCTCTAGCTCAGGTCGAAACACCACAGACCACCACACATTCCTGAAATTTGACTGTATAGCTGACAAAAGGGACCCAATACTCTTGGCAACCTTTGAAGCTATACCATCTGAAGCAGTTATCAGAACCTCCATCTTGTCTGTGTTACATTGTAAGTAACTTTTTGACATCCAGTCATTAGCCCCTTTTACACTGCCAGATTTTCTGCGAATGTTGGGCCGTTTTGCCGGCAAGCTGCGAGCGTTTAGACACACAAAGCCGGATTGGCGAGTTGATCCGAGGTGCCCAATTTTCCGCCTCGTAGGGTAGACATATTGGTGGAACCCTTTTAGTTTAAACAGACCGAGGTGGCCTTCCGCAACGGGAGGGGCTGTTGATGACTTGTGGGAGGAGCTGTTGATGACGCCGCACATGCAAGCCTCTGGCGGTGGATAAACAGGAAACAGCTGATAGCAGGAATTAGCGAGCAGCTAGTAGCAAGAGGGAAACGCAAACCTGAAAGACACTGTAAAGATGAGCAACTGGGGAGACAAGGAATTGTGTGCCCTCCTTGTCCTCGCAAACGAAGAGGCCATTAACCTTCAGATGACGGGGACGGTGAAGAACCGGTCGACTTACGAGAGAATCGTCGAAGGACTGACCAGCTGCGGCTTCCCTCCCACGTCACTGTTTATGTCACGCACTGAGCTACACGCTTTGTTACTTGCTCACGGCCCTCATTGCCCCGAAAAAGGCGCATTCTGTATAAACAAAGTAGGTAGGCGGCATTTTGCTGCACTCCCCGATTTTGTTTTTATACTGCCAATGCTGAAAGAAGACTGATTGGGCTTTCCTGCAAATTTGCACAATTCCTGTTTAAAAAGGGCTAGTGATTGCTATCGAACAGTTGTGAAGAACAAGTTTGTCTGTGTTATCTATTTGTATTATCTGTTTGTCTGTGCTACTATAAGAGCATTCAGGCTAAGCTGCATTTCTACAGCAAGGTTGGAAAAACCTGTGGACTGTATGGTTGCAAAGCATACAGTATCTAGGAGAAGCTGATAGAATCACTGCTCTTTTTGTCATTTGGCTATAAAAATTACTTATCATCATCCTTCTGTTTACTGTAGTTTAGTAGGAATTAAGTGATGATGAGGGGTGCTAATTGCAACATCAATAATAGATGTGGGAAGGGGCATTCAGAGATAACTGGCAGATCACACCTACGTGTTTTACATAAATGGGTACCAATGGATCTAAGATCTTATGGCACTGGTAACCACAAAAGAGTTGAGCTTGTGTGTAAAATAAATAGACGAGAGAGCGGTTTACCCACATTCATCAGTTTGTTCTTCATTCGGAACACAAACAAAGGACGCCGAGTAAGATAGACACCTACACGCTCAGTTCTAACACTCATTCAGAGCTCGAGGATGCATTTGCAACCATATTATTTGATCTACATTGATCACATTTAAATCAAGGTGCTTAGGATTCTGTGTTCATTGCACATGTGAACACAGTATAAAAACAACATTTCAAAATGATTTCTTGAAGTTCATATGTCAATTTTCCTATACATCGCATAACAGCTAAAACTTTGTTGGTATGACATTATCTAAAAAAAAATTGGCATAATGGTACAGTTACCTAATAGGATAAAAAAGTGTGAAAGCCCCTGCAGCTGTTCTTCTCACCCTGCCACTTCAGTCCATGTAGACTTAATTCAGATTGCACAGTTCACACCCCAGATTGCCCTTTTTGTTCTTGGTATGCTACTTTATATGTATTTGCTTTCCAATTATCATAAGAATTCTATTTCCAGTACATCATCAAATTGGGCTTTATGCCTGAAAATAATTTCCTAACACTTTCCTACTACATATTGTAGAAGTGGTGGTGAAGAGAAAACGCTTAGCCATCACTTTCATCCATCAGTACAGACTGAGGTTTGGGATTACTGTTTTGCTGTTGACACAGTTAGTTAAAAAAAAGCATTTTTGACCATGAGCAATGCACAAAAGCCAATGACCAGGCAAGAAAAGAAGTTAAAAGAAATATCAATAGTTCATGTTGTTTTAGGGCAATAAAAGTTGACTGCATGTGGCTGCACAGTTAGAGCACGACCATCCTGCAGCATGTTAAAAGGGTTTGAAGATCTCGGTCGGAGAAATGTTGTTTTCAAAGACTGCCAGACATTTTATAAAACAAATGTACACAAATTAACCTCTTCAAATTACTTATATTTTTTCGGCACTGGCTGTCTTGCATTGTCTGAAAATGAATTTGGATCTATTCCAAGGTAATTAGTTTATTTGGATGATTGACTTCGGAGGGAGTTTCTCTGGGACTGCCTGTGAAAATCTGTCTTGCTTTGCAGCGGGCTTTACTTCAATACTGTTTTATGAATACCACATGCACTCCAGGGAGACCACCTGCATTATAATAAATCTCTTCATTGGCATTTTTTAAGATGTATCAGACAGGATACAGATTTTTCTTTCTTCTATTTTGTTTCTTTAAACCTTTTGTTCATAAATTGGACTGTTGACCTGCAGTTGTCTTCCCATGATAACTTTAATGCTTGTGTTGCTAACTGTTCAGTGTTAGATAAGTATTAGGAAACATGCAACATACAACATACATAATGCACTCCATAACCATGCAAGAAAATAACCTTTTTTTTTTTTTTTTAAATTGTGTTATCAATTTACTAGTAATTTTTGAGACCATTGTTATAAAGATGATTCTGTCATTTTGAACACCCCCCCGCTGTGAATTGAGCATCTGGCAGCCGCTATCAGCCCCATCGCAATGCCCAATTGCAAAGATATTGCGCTAAAAGTATTGAAGTGCAAATACACCCATAACATTTTGCAGCTGAGTGCAAAGGGGACCAAATGTATGAGGGGTTTCCCCCAGAAAAAAAAAAAGTCCTTATTTCCTACCAGATTATATTATTTATCATCGGCAAGTACAACTATACAGTTTACTATACAAATATACAAATATGCAATAAATTAAAGCTACTTCTTTATCAATGGAGGGAGACATGTCTGACTATTGGGGGGGGGGGGGGGGATTCCCTCCACTATATAGCCTAGTCAAACCACGAGCCATAGATCCTGACTGATGAAGTGCAGACATTCCTCAAAACCTCAAAATGTGTATGACTGTTCATGCTGGTCTTTGTGAATTGGACAGTTTTTTAACACCGAGGCTCATTTCCATAGAAAGGGTCCAATTTTGCACTAAATATATGCATGTTACCTTATTTAAATACATGCAAATAGCACAGGAACATGGAGATGCTATTTGCTTGGCAGCACAGTTTGGTGTGCATTTCACCCTTTACAGGTGTTTTGAAAATTGCAGTTTCTTTTGTGTTATTTGTTCAGGTTTGGCGGCCACAAAAGCCACACAATCCTTTTTGCGAGTTTGTCCGTCAGTTTCTGTTCAGTGGGAGGTAAGAGTGTCTGTCAGTCAACCAGAGGGCAATAGCCTCTGGCTGTTATGTCTTAGGTAGAGCTATATTCAGTTTAATAATCATATTTTATATTTCATAAATCTGATGAATTCTTCCACCACTCCAAGGACCTACAAGACCAGCGCCAACCTTTTACTGATATCAGGTAGAGACAGAACATGATTATGTCTTCTAGAAGCTGATTTTAAATTCAACATTGGGATAGCAGAGTTCTTCAACCAAACTAGGTCCCCGATAATGATTGTACCTGCTTATGCAACAGCCCACATGAGTCAGATCCTCATCTATTGAACCAGAGGAGAGAACACAGCTTTTCTAAACAGGAGCTCTAAGCATTTTAGATGTGTTCCACTCTGGTTTCCCATCTCTATACTGTGGGAGTTTAATCTCATTCCAACTGACATATCCCCAGGCACGGTTTTTCAGAAAAAAAAAAAAAAAAAATGGAAACAAAAAAATTAGGACAGATTGAAGAAGATTTTTTTTCCTCGTTCAAGAGCACTAGGGTATTTGGGTATCTCTCTCCCTCTCTATTTGTCAGTCTCTCTCGCTGTCTCTCAGTCCATTTTTACAGAGATTATTTTATCTTATTTGCTGGGGTTCTGGCCGTTCTGGCCATGGGGCTGAGGGGGCTTTTATGGACTAATCCCCCACAAAGCCAGTAATAACCTGTCAGTTCATCCCCAGCCAACCCTCTTACCCCCACCCCTCCTACTACCCACCATCCAAGTCCCGCTAACCATCCACAAAGATACCAGAATGCGGAAGAAAGGCAGGGGGCCAAAAGAGAGAGCCGTATGGGGGTAATGCCAGGCTTGAGGCACAGGGCCATGCATCCTAACTGAACCGTGAACCTTTTTTCTTTTTTTTAAACACAGGAAATGGACAGATATCTTTCCACAATGAACTGTGACGGCAGAGAGCAGGTCTTCAAACAAGGAATCTGTCTGATGTTCGTTTTCTGCCCACAGTCTGGTGAGATGATAAGAACTCATGGGAGAGAGAGAAAAGGCCGAGGCAGAGTGGCGCCGAGAGTGTTTGGGTCCTCTGAAAAAAACAAACAACTTTAACGTGGGACCATAAACGCAATCAGGATTAACACGTATAAAAGATAGGTGTAACGGAAAGCAGGAAAAAAAAACGTGGCTTTCAAAACACAATCTATTTTACAATTTAGAGAATTTTCTACTTTATCAGATTCAGCCGATGTCTTGACTGATCTCAACAACAAACATTGACTTTCCTATCATGAATAATAAACCAACGGCATATGTGTGTGTTGGGGGGGGGCTTCAGTTACATCTGATATGAATGATTTACTATTCTTTTTTAATAGCACCCAAGAATTCAGTATTTTATTTCTGTGACAATTTCAGCTGACAAAAACGCCTTGAAAGGCAATAATTTAACCACCAACAAAGACGTCCATAATGATGAGACTGTCTTTGATCCCTCTAAAAATGACAGATTAGATATTAATTCTGGTTGCTTTATGAAAATGCCATTCACATGTCCATCCAGCATGATGATAGTGCCTGAGCTGACTGAAAATAAGAAATATGAGCTGTGGAAAAGTCAAATGTCTAGCACTATTGGTTCAATGGATTAACAAGTGGATTAGTATTTACTACACATTTCTTGTATATTTTTCAAATAGGCTTAACTGTCGGGATTATGTTTTCATTTGAACCTTATTCTGTCAGAAAAACAAAACAAATCAATAAAGCTTGTTTGCCCATCCGAGGCTGTTGTACAGTTCTGCCTCAATGGCAGCCTACCACTGTGCGTGCAGGCTTTCATCTCATCCCTGCCTTGTCTTTCTGCCATACCTTCCCTGTTGGTTATTTTTAACCTCCCTTCCCTTGGTCTCATTTGGGCCAGATGGAGTCTGCCCTGAAGCATGTGTTTGGGGCGAAGCTGCACTCCTGGTTAGCCTCTCTCACTAGTGGAATGAGGCCTGTCAGAAGGCATCAGGGTGACTCATCTCAGGAGGATGTGCTAACACATCATTGCCCTAGACTTTTCTGCGAGGGTTGATCGTCCATGAACAATGCAGTTCCCGTCGCAAGCTCACACTTGGCCAATTCATCATCTAGCCTTCGACGTGGGGCAGGGACAGTGAGGAATAAGTTTTAATTCATGAATAGAGAAATGTTTTCTTTGTGTTTGCCCCCATAGGGATTGACAGCAGCACTCAGTTTGAACTGAGTCATATTCTATTTGTTGCGACTATGCTGCATGACCTTTCAGCCTATAGCTCATATATTTAGTTTTTACTTACCCGTGGGAGTGGGTATGCACGCATCCTGTTCTTCAGCGAGGCCCTGTTTTACATACAAACTAAAGGCTCAGCGATGCTTCATATGGCCTCAGTGGGACTTGTGCACTTTTGTCGGGGCACCTGTGTCGTTTGCGATGAATTTTATGCCACTTTCTGGGTTATCTTGTCCCCAACCTGTAACGCTGATGAGATTGTGTGATTTGCCCAGTCTTTGTGTCCCCGCAGAGTTTCAATTTGGGGCTGGTGCATGGAGGCCAGAGCGGGCCCCTGACGGAGCCACGGCAAAGCTCCGCGCTCTCTGCTCAGACCATCCACACTGTGCACACTGCAGATGCAGCTGTAATGCATAAAATAAGGTTAAGTCATATTCTGAAGCAGTTCCACTGAGTCTCTCCTACACAAAAATATCTTTGTTTCATGCATTACATATACATACAGTATGAGCTTTCTTATACAATAAGAAAGTATCAACATGTACCTTACTCAGTACTGCAGTAATTAATGCTAAAACTAACATTCACATCCTGCAAAATAAGGCTCATGTAAATAGAAAGTGTCAAAAACGAGATTAAAATGCAACATGAGGAAGGGTGGAACAGATTAAATTATGCCTCTAACAGATCAAGAGTTTTGGAACAGCAATAAAAAAAAAATGCATGACAAAACCAAGCAAATGCAAAGAGTCTTGTTTACAGCAGTATAGGTTAGTAAAAGATTATGCGTGTGTTGCTATTCCTTGAAGACAATTGCTTGCATATGTTGTGTTTGGATTGTTTTTTTTTCCTACATACATTTGCTGTTTCCTCCCAGGGTGCAGGAGGGACATTTTTTTCTGTAATGCACTGTGCATAACAGAAAAAAATGCCCCTCTTGTGCAGTTTGAATCGTATTTCTGCAGTGTATCCCTCTCGGGAATCATAAAAATATGTTGAGACAATGCTCATGCCAGGCCTATAAAGTGAATAGGTGCTGTAAATAGATATCATTTAGGTTCAAGTACCAGAGATGCTCATAAGAAGCACACACTGGGGTTATGCTAATATTATCAGAATGTTACCGGTATTGTAGAATTAGTTAAATCCTTGTAAAACTGCCTTTGTTCGGTTATTTACTGTCTTTAATCAGTTCTTCGCAGGGGCTGAAAAATGATTAGTGAAACAACGTCTTCTAGTCGTGCTATAACACAAACCCCACAATAATACGGGTTTGAAATTGTTGTGGGCATTTCCTCTGTTAGCACTATCATTTAGATAACTTTTATTTTCAGTGCTGCGGAGAAAATTCATATTTTACCCCAGATGAAACAACTATTGCTTTGAGAACAATATATTTATTTGAGGAAGCACACACTACACACACTATGCCTTGGAGACATGTTCATGTAATGGAGTGATTATTCCAAAATAATCAGCAGTGAGGCTTGCATATGAAATCCATTGCCTCGGGCCATCAATGAAAAATGTACATCTCAACATTTTTACAAATGTACGTCCGCACCAAGTCAGGAATGTAACACGGGCTTGCCGAGAGGAGCAACTGAAGGGTGGGTTTTAAAATCATCCAGTGATACATCCCTGTGTGTCGGAAAGTGATATTGCTTCATAAGAAACAGACAAATTCACACATTGGAGTCGTGCAGAACTCACTGGAGGTCCATGTGCACACACACACAGACGGAGACATTATGTCCCTGAGCAGGCAAGAGGACGGCACTATGTGTCTCTAGGGCAGGATGATTCAGTGTAGATGCACTTAGAGCAAGATGCGGTTCAAGTTTCATTCCCATTTGCATTGTTAACACCTTCCTTAGAGAGGAGACACTGAGTATTCTGCGACAGTGCTTCTTATCACTGTAAAAACTCATAACCTCTCTTTACATTACACGCCAGAGAGAGGCAGAAGGGGGTAAACAGGGTAGTGTAATATTAACACTGCACGACAGAATTTCAAATATACTGCTTAAAAGTTTAAAATGCTTCACCTTTATTTTATGTCAGAATATGCAGTTTGGAAAGATAGTTAGTATGTGTATCTAGGTCTGTTGCAGTCCTACAGCACTGATATTGATTGCTTTTTTAAGGCTATGTAAACTGCTATGGAGTTTCAAAACATAGGTGGTGAGCTGGAGGAAATTTGAAGGGATGCTGTTGAGTGCTACAAGGCTGCCTTAAAGGTACAAATTACTGCGGTACTTTTCACATTTGAGAAGATAACCTTCAGCTGTGTAGGGATGCTGGGGGCTTTGTGCCTGGTACATGAGTAACACATTTCCCCATTAGTATGAAGTACAAAGTAGCTCGCACAGAATGCAAAGATTTACTTCGCTGTCTTCCAAATGCAGTTGGGAACATACATTTTTAATGGTCAGTATTCCCGGGCAGTGAGCAATAGAGTGTACTTGTTATCTTTTATGTTTTCGATGCATACATCTTGAAAATCAGTAAACACGATGCATCTGCTGTTTGTATCCACTCTACACACCAGTGAGTCTCATGTTTGTGGTTATTCATCAAATAGGAAGGTACATACATAGATAGATAGATAGATAAGCTCCTTTCCTATTACTGACAAACCTAGAAAAATACAATTATTCTCCTAATATTGTTCAGTTGAGCCCATGTTGAATAGAGCTGGTAATTGCTCGGAGAATTCACAAAACTAACATCCAAGGGTGAGGAAGAATGCAAGAAAAATGTCTGACAGGAGAGATGATGAGATGCAAGAACTTCTGTTGGTAAGGGCCAAAGCTGAAACCACAAGAAAAATTCAAGGAACAGCAAGAGACTCGGTAGTTTATGACCAAATTATGGACTGGCTATATGATTTCAGTGTAATCCTCATCATGTTCTGCCTCCTGCACGCTCTACCCAGATGTCACCCCTCGCCTAAACCAAACACAGTATTACCAGTCGGCGCGAACATGTCTGAAAGTCAATTTCCTGTTGCGTGCTACATGAGTGAAAGGGATACTGTGGACAAGGTCCAGACATAATTCTCCAGACAGTGTCCTGAGTTCATATGAGAAAGCAGCTATAGATACTGTATCATTCTAAGAGCTGACAGATAAGCAGGAAATGAAGTAACTGTAGGATTTTTATAAGTATCGCTGTCACATGTGGCCCTGCATTTATTGTATTGCACACCACATGAGGGTGTGTTTGTTGTTCTGTTTTCCCCTCTTGCTTTTTTTCTCTTCCTCTCATACGCTCCTGTCTACTTGTCTCTCTCTTCCTGCAGGAACACAGCACCTGAGAGTAACTGAGAAGGAGAGAATAATGCAGGATTTGTACTCCTGAGTCGAATACCATACATATGGCATAGGCTCTGCATCGACGTAGAGCCTACGCTGCACCCTGACATACACCTGTAACTACGAGTTGCGGCGACGCACACCTCCTGTCTATTTTTGGATGCTGAAACCATTTCCCTCAGTGGAAACGAAGCCTTTATTTACTCTAACTTCACAGATAAGAAACAATGAATTGTGAAGACAATAAAGCGTTCACAAAAATAGCATTTAAAGTCGTGCGTGTGATTTATCCTGGCTTCATATGAGAAGAGGAAATTTGTGCTCTTCGCTAGGCTAATTTATACAATGGAAAATGCCATAGGCTTGTGCTAATAACGCTGGCATGTTACATTTGTTTGGAAAACGTGTTTAGTATAAGACAGTTGTTTTGTCGGTGAACCTTGTGAGTTGTAATGGAGCTAAATTTTGTAACGTTACCTTTGTTAAATGTTGCTGTTGTCCCTCGCCTCATATGAGTACAGGAAAAGTCTGCTAGCTGCTAGGCTAATTTATTCAATGTAAAATGCCATGGACTTGTGCTAAGAACATTAGCATGTTGTATTTTTGGGGAAAATGTGTCCAGCAAGACAAATGCTTTGTCTGTGAATGCTGCGAGTTATAGTACTTACTCATTTTTGCTATTAAGCCATGTTTAATATGTGTTTTGAATCGACTAAAGTTTACAGCACTTCACAGAAACCCTGCCGCCTACTGGTGTTTTGGAGGTGTAGCGAGAGCTGACGAACAAGTATAAATCCCGCTTAAAAGGGAGCTGAGGGGTGGAGTATGAAACATACACGCCCGAACCACCGTAGCAGTCGTCTTGGGGGAGTGTTTCCCTTCATTCCTCATTCCCCAGCATGATTTAGCGTGTTGGGTTTTGTTATTTTAGTTTGGTTGGAGATTGCCGGTAGTTAAGTTCTCACATTTTTTCAGTGCAGGCAGTTTAGGGGGATGAGTTGTTGCAACGGCCCACTGAGTGACTGGCCCAGCAACTTCCCCATTTTCTGTTGCTGTTGGCTGGGATCAACCCCGTTTGTTTCCTTCTTTAAGTTCTAATAATTTCATATTTGCTTTAAAATAAAACATGTTTTTCTGCTGCAAACTGTCTGGGCCGTCCTTTTAAATGTTCAGTCCCTTGTAGGTTCTGGGTTTGGGAATACATCTGTAAGTTGGTGAAGAAGGGAAGGAAATAAATAACATAGAGCATTAAATAATCGGTGACACAATAAACCTTATAAGATGAAAATATATACAAACAACAGGCTGCTACACATGGCTGGAGCCTCAGTCTCATCTGTGTGTTGCCATCACTCTCCACAGAGTAAAATATGAGATGTGCCACAAAGCATTTTTTTAACCCACAGCATTGCGAGCACTTGACATGTGTCTTCACTCACCAAGCAACTGATTTATAAAGTAGCCTAACCAGCCTGAAGGAACAATATCCTGCACTGCCCCTCACTTCTGTCTCCCTCATTAAAGCCATGATTGGCTTGGACATCCCTGGAGATAGCCATATTAGGGACCAAAATACCAATGGTCCCCTGTCTCAGAGATGACAGCCAGTTGTCAGAGTTTATAATCTAGCAGTGATTTCAACCAATCTAATGAATCAAATCACCGCCATTCACCGTTCTCTAAGTCCATCCCTTATGGCATACTCTGTCTGCTCTGCCCTCGAGCTCAGGGAAATGAAGGGAGAAGGGCAGGCAAAGAGATCTTGTTTTTGAGAGGACGGTAAGACAGAGAAAGGAACAGATAGAGAGTGGAAGTACTCTTCCTTCCATTTTAGGAAGGATGGTGAGAGAGAAGGAGACAGCCTTGCTCCCGTTTCATTTATCACTGGCTCTGATGCAAATCTGTCAGTCCAGAGACTCTTTATCCACATTAAAATGTGGGACCTGCCATGAAGGCCTCTCGCCACATACGAAAATTAAAAGTCAGATTGCTGGATCTCGTAGAACATGATCTGTGTTTTGACAAGCGGGGCCAGCTGTACGCAGATGTGTGTTGAAGCATGCAGGGTAATTGGAAAGTCTGTATTCCATAAAGGACCTATTAGTCCTAGTGATGCTGATTGGCTGTGGTGTGCAGCGACTCCCCCGTCGCTCTCGCTGACCCATATCCAAAGGTCAGATATTGACTCTAATATGCCTCCATTATCCCACTCATTAACCTCATGATGGCCCACTGAGACTTTTAGAATGTGACTGTTGGCAGAGGGGGACACACATGCCACAGAGAAAGCTGCTGTCATTGGGTGGACAGTGGCACAGGGGGCCGAGGGAACCAGCCAGCCAGTCTGCTATTGATCTATGTGGATTAGGAGGCCCTTGTCTGTGGGGGCATCTCCCTCAGATGACAGATTATTACAGGCTTTGCTGGGATTTGGGCCTTGAAAAGACTCCCAGCACAATAACTTTGTATGGCAGAGACATATCTAATAAGATACCAATAAGCTCAGAGAGAGAGAGAAAGGGAAGAGAGGGAAAGAAAAGGTTTTTGGAAAGCTTCCGGCAATGGGAGGCAATCTCATTTCTTTCTTCCCCTTCTTGTTTTTCTTCCTTCATTCCTCCACTCTAATTCTCCTTTAATTCTGGAATTGCACAAGTGGGATTTACAAAACAGATTGACTCCTTTATTAGTTCAGTATGTCATTATACATGCATAGGCTTTGAAGCTGCTCTTAGTTTTTCTACTGTGTATGGATATATGTGCTGTGCTGGGACTGCAGACGGGTATTACAATGACCTCAGATTTCTCTCATCAGGGCTGATGAGAGAGACAAACCATCAAGGGCCAAGTCCAAACTGCACCCACACTGCATCCAATCCTCAATCTGCACGCAGAGCACACGGTGTCGGCCAAATACAGCAGAAGGAGATGAGAATTCTGTGCCAGGCATGACTTAGTACGTAATTAAGGCCCTGGCTCAGGAATGGCAAATCAACTTGCTTCATTTCCCAAAGGAGTTATGAGAAGTTAGGAAGGATGAAGGCAACCAAGGTACTCATTTTCAGGCACTGTCTGCAAGCGCGCCATGGTAAGGTTTTACGAAACACAAAAACATGCTGTACATGAACGAAAGAGTTGTCAGAAAGTTTGGTGGCACAAGTTACTTTGCAATCGATGGCAGAATGGGTATGATGGGGAACCAAGGAGCTGTAGCCTTTGAGCTATGGTTCATCAAATCAAAACACTGTGATCAAAACATGGATGCCTTTTTGGAAATGCTGTGCCTTTTCTGGTACACTGTGTAAAGAATTCTGTCTTTCATTTTCTCTCTCTCTCTCTCTCTCTCTCTCTCTCTCCCTCTCTCTCTCTCCTCACCCTCTCTTTTTCCTCATCAGACTTCAGCCTCCACTGATGATGCCCTGAAGGAGAGCCTGTGTGGGTTGCATACCAAGCAGTATAAGGCTGCTTTAAAAGCAAGCGGCCAAAGAAGTCGAGAGGGGTATCAAACACGCTGCTGAATATGCATATATAAATGACCTGTTCAGTAATCATGAACAACCACACAGCAGCTTTTCTGGGGGCTGTTTTGACACAGCTGGGCCGAAGCCCCATTAGTCCCACAAATATGTCTTTCAAATCAGTGGTTTGGAGGCATTTTGTGCACATGCAGAGTAAACTCAGATTGTGTTCCGTGAGCAAAATGCTTTAACTCCTGCATAGGCATGAGGTAAAGTTGTTTTTTTTTTCTTTTTCAAAGGGTCACCAACTCTGATTACAACTTAATATTCTCTCTGCCTGAGCAGTAGTTCAGTGCCTATAGCATTTAGCATTCTAGGTTTGATTGGATGCCTGGTTGTTGGTTCGGCAATGAGGTTGAAAAAAAAAAAGTGTTTCTCTATGATAATGGTGTTGTTCTTTTTCAGCTGTGCATAATGAAACTCTTTAGAGAATATGGTTTATTCAATATGAATTTAATGTATGCAAATATATCACAAAAAAATATACCTGCATTCAAACTGTGGCCAATGGGGAGACTGAATTTTAATGACTGCGAGGATGCTATGATGTGCTGTATGTGTTCATGATACATCAGTGACACGAATAACTTTGTTCAAATGGTGATCATTCCAAGAAAGATTAACATTTTTGTCTTTGTAGTTTTACACCAAATCTGCAAATCTCATGATGAACTTGGGGGTTACACAAACTGCCGATCCGACTGTAGCCCCCACACTAAAATGTTAATGTTAAGTAAAGTGCCTTTCTAGTCTTTTAACCACTCAGTGGCCTTAGGGTGTTTTCACACCTGCCCTGTTTGGTTCGGTTCAATCAAACTCAAGTTTGTTTGCCCCATAAGTGTGGTTCATGTAGGCAGGTATGATCAAAGCGATTGTGTGGTATCTGAAGTTCTACTGTGACGCTCTAGGTCAGATGACCAGTTAGGGGCCCAGGGTCAAGAAGGTATATATGGCCCAGGTCAAGGTTTGGTGAAGTCCAACTAGGGTGTCTCTCTGTTATCTGTTTCATTTTGTCTCACATTTCACAAAAACAACCAACCTATATAGGCAGGTCAGTTGGGGCTGTTATTCAGAGCAGTTCATATTGGCTTCGAACCCTCTCTCAGGCAATTCTAGGTGCTTGATTTGATGCTGTACTTCTTGTAATAAACCTTTTCTGTGTACAAGCAAGACGGTGTCAGCGGAGTCTCCTTCATCACCTTCACATCATCGCTATTTCATAAACAACAATTTCACTGGGATGCGCACCAAAACAATCTGACAGAGACCTATTTGAAAAGGTGGTCTTGGTCCGGTTACAAACGAGTGGTGAGAACATGTCCTTGATCCGAACCAACTGCAGTCGCATTATGCATTGTTTGGGTTAAACATGAGCATGTTACAGTCCTGGAGGATTATTAATAGTTGCAATGCATCAAAACATTGTTTTCTAGTTGGAGCCGCGCCTCGTTCACTAAAATGAACAATGACAGCAATATAGTCCACGATGAGCAGCGCTAAAATCAACCTGTGTAGTTGTCCCTCCATTGTGACATTAGAAAGAAAGTGGCATTTTATCTGGTCCACTTGCAAAATTTGGTCCACTTATAAATGCTGCCTTGAGAACATGAACCAACTCTAGTCCCTTATTCAGACCAAAGCAAGCAAATTCTAGGTCTGGAAACACCCTTAAACACAACATATTACATTCACCCATTTACAGTGGTGGGCGAGGCTACCGTACAGAGTGCCACCTGCTCCTCAGTTAAACACAAACACTCACACACCGATGGCAGTCTTGATTTTAGTGTCTTGCCCAAATATACTTCAGCATGCGGACTGGAGGAGCCAGGGATCGCACCGGCTATCATCCGATTAGTGGAGCGCTTTACCTCCTGAGCGAACAGCTGGCCAAAAAGCTGCTCATTCGTAGCAGTGATCATGGGGCTTCAGCCAGTACATTGGTTTACGAAATGTGAAAAATCAGCTCAAAGGCACTTTGCTTTTTTTATTGACATTTTACACTTTTCCTCCGTTTTTCTTTCATATTTATTTATTTATTTATTTCTTCCCAGTGTGGGGTTTTACTATCAACTCAATATCTCCTCTGCTGATTTCTGCTGAGATAAGAGTCCTCCAAATTCTCCTCATATTAAACCAGAGATACAAAGCTCAGGGCCAAAGTGGACTTGGAAAACTGTTGAAAAATAATTGCAGGACATTGTGAATATTGGTGATTTTTTAATATTCAGGCCTTTAATATCTTTGCCTCAAAATCATTGATGATATTATCTGCGGGTGATGAGTCACAGAGGGTGTGAAAAATTAAAGATGGGAGAGATGAACAGTTTATTAAGTATGAAAATATCCATCCACTACACTTAACTTTTTTTTTTTTTTTCCCTCAGCTGCTGTCTCCTGTCAAGGGCACACAGGGCAGTGTTTTCTTATTTCGGGTGTCCATAATTGAAATGTCATGCACAAACCCAGACACACACACACACGCACGTGATACACACACTTCCTCATTGGCAGTTGCTGATGGCCACTTCAAACAGCAGTCCTGGAGGGACAACACAGCATCTTGTCTGCTCGCTAGCTCAGTCCAAGATGAGGCCCCAGCACTCCTGTCACACAGATAATACCTATTTTGCTCGGTTTAAGGAGAAAAAGAAAGACGCAAGCTCTTGTGGGGTCACAGTGGGAGGTGAGTGCAGTCTTAATCTCCACTGTCGAGCCGTGTAAAACTCTCTCCTTCACTTGACCATAGACCCTTCTGCCTTTCAAGATGACACACCAGTGCTCTCCAAGTGCCCTGTTCTGTGGGAGACTCTGTCAGCATCTTCACACGCTCTCACTTTCACCCACTCCCCAGGTGGCCGATGCTGCTCTGCCAGTGCTGACAGTCAGGCCCATGCACTGGAAGACCCTTGCAGAGTGCTCTCTCCGTAGGCAGGCTGTTTTGACGCTGATAGATTCTTTTCTCGCTCCCTCTCTCTGTGTCTTGCTCTCTCTCTCTCTCTGGATTTCGCTGTATTTAAAACCCAGCAATCTGTTTACTGTAGGATTACTGCTATTGTATGTTTCAAATTTGACAGCTGCTTCATTCAACTCCCCAGTGTGGAGGCTGCACGATAAGGCCGATATGGGTTTCTAATCTTTTCCCTGCCTAAATCCTTTCCAAATCTTCTATTTCTTTCTCCCTCCCCATCATTCCTTGCTGTAAGATTAGAGCATTTTCCAGCACAACTATTGGCTTTTGGCGCAGAGCTGCTGGAACACTCTGGTAGGACTGCTAATGAAGGGAGCTGCTCCTTTGACAGCTGTTGCATCTGACGCAAAGGTTCCTGTATAAAGGCCGCAATCAAACACCCTCCACAACCCCAGCTCTGTGTACGTGGGTGTGTGTAGCGCACATTGACAGCGTGCTAAAAATAATTGGGTGACTAGTAAATATCACTCATAGAGGCAGAGTTTGATCTCTTTGGGAAACTGTTTTATGGAGGGTTTTTTGGAGGATATGTTTTATTGAGATATAGCCAAGGCACTAAAATGTACTGACAAAAAAGAAATGTAATGTTTCTTAATGGGCTTTTTCTGCTTGGGGCCCCTCCTAACCAAAATGAATGTTCATTCACAGATTGTACCGGCTGATTAATTCAGTGTAGAACCCGCAGCTTGCCTGTTGTGATTCCTCTGAGGGCCCTCAAAGCCTTGCACTGCATAACACACAATCTCCTGACTAGAATTCCTATTTAGGCAAGGCTTCAGGGAAACTGATGGATTAATATTGGTACAGTGGCAGCATTTAGCAAACACACATCCATCACAACTTTTACAAAGTATGACTAATGTCTGATTGTGTAGGGCATTAGCCACTGCACCAGCTTAGCTTTTGAAGTATTATTTTTTTTGCTGTGAACAGCCAGCTTCAAATTATGCATAAATCAGCAGGAATGACAGTTATCACCACAATGGATTGCTGATGGCAGCTGTGTTGTCCTTCTTACCTTTCGCTACCTACAGATGATAAAAAGTGAAACATAATAAATGACAGCCTGGCATGTTTGATTGATTTATTGCAGGTCTTGTCTCTCCATATGCGTGGGAACTCTTCAATTCCATAACAGCTACATATTGTTATGTAGCTGATAGAATAATGGTTTTGCTTCTTCTTTGCTTACTGTCACCCGTCTAGTGTTTGCTCAGGTTTGAGGAGTCTAATCTCCCACATACAGGTATGCTCTTTGTGTGATTTGTCAACACATCCTGTGGCAGTGTTGCTGAAGCTCTTCAACCCTTTTGAGACAGCTTAAAAACACACAGAGTGAACTCCTTCACAAAGGAAAATAGACTTTGCCGAATGCGAGCCTCTAACGAGTGTCAGACATCCCTGCGCAAGTGTCATTTGGGTGATTTACAAGCATAACCCAAGGCTAAAGGCTCCTTTGATGTAGAATAGAGAAATCTATAGATATCAGAGGAAAGCTGCACTTTCTATCTAGGAATTACGGGGACCAGCGCTGCCTCTCTTATTGTGGGATTTGTTCAAAAAAAGGCAACTCTGCATATTTCATGGTAAAAATAACACTTTGTATGAATATCAATGGGCATTTTTTTTTGTCCGCCAAACATATTTCTTGTTAATTAGCTAGCTAGCTAGTGAATAGCACACTGCTCATTGTTAGTGGAGGATTATGAAGCATTGCAGTTACCGACAACACTTGAAGGTTTAAAGAGTAAACACTGGCAGCTTCAAAATGGCCATGAATAAAAGGATCCTGGGATGAGAGAATTTTATGATCACTCAATGCTAGAATTGGATTTGGTTTGATACTGTCACTCTGGGGCTATGGCCATTTTTTAAATCATTACCGCATTATTTGTGCCTATTTCTATAAAGATAAACACAAAGAGGAAGCACTTTATTTATGGGGGTGATAAAAAGAAAGAGAAAGCGAGACACAGAGGAGTAGAAAAGAAAAATAGAAAGCAATTCTTTTCTACAATCAATTTCATCTGTATGACCACAGATAATGGGCTCAGGCTGAAAGGCCTCTCTAGAAAAGAGAGGAGCAGTTAGATCCACTGTGGTCGATACCTCTACATTCCATAGGAAGCATTGTAGCGGTTGCATTTTACATGAAAAATGTGGTACAAAGTGGACCACTAAATCTTTTCTGTGTACACACACGATCCAAGCATGACAGCGCCAAGCAGATTTACACTTCGCGATGACAATCCATAAAATATTGAGCCTCTTAATCAGCAAAATGGAGCAGCTCTTGACTGCCAATTCAGGACTTTTGGACAACAGATGCGTATTTACCACTGTAATATCCTCAAACCTGTCTATCCTGGATGCAGCTCCCCTCATCATTTGTCTTCTGGCGCAACTCAGTGCAAGTGGGGGAACTCTCGAAGCAGGCATGCTGAGAATTAATGCTGTGGTGTGGAACTACTTTTTCTCCTTTCCTTGTCCTCTAAAAATCTGTTGTTGATTAAAGTAGACTTTTTCAGTATTTATTTATTTTTAAATTTCCTTCAGAAAACTGTACTTTTATCGCCCACATCTAATCATCTTAAGAAAAAGAAACTATACTGTGATGTTTGACACTGTTTGAGCAACTGGCTTTGTTGTTATTTTTGTCACTTCTTAGCTCTATATTGAATATATAACTCTGTGATTTATATTATGGTACCTATTGCATATACTGAATATGGAACTTGCTCATTTTGTGTGGTCAACTGGGAAATAAGACCATGGCTCCCCCAACCTAATAATGGAAATAATTTATATAGCAAAAGTTTAGATAACCATATTATGCATACACATTCATGCAACAAATTGCATCAAAAGTTTTTTGCCAGTGGACAATTCTTATATCAAACACAGAGACCTTGGAGAACCCTCAGAAGCTTTCATAATGAGAATAAAGCATGTGTACAGTATATGTCCTGGTCACAGTGGTATAGCCCTTTTTTAGCTACATGCACATAGAGAAATGACAGCCTGCTCAACTGTCAGTGTCAAATTGACTTCAGAGTCAATTCCCATTTGCTCAAACTTCATCTCGCTCTGCCTTTACAGATCAATTTTAGTAAAGATGAGGCAGCAGTAGTCTGGGATTACAGTGTCACATCAGCACTGTCACTTTTCTTAGTGATGAAAATTAATTATAACCAAGGCTATTAAGAGGGTTGGCACTATCATCGTCTGAAAGGAACGCTTTGAAGTCATAACATATCACTTTATCAAATTAGCATCTATTATTTTTAATCATTCATTCACAAACCTTTACGACAGTGCCCAAATTTGCAACAGCTAATGAAAAGTTTTGTATCGTGTCATATTGCTAATTTGAATGTGTATACTGGAGATACACAAGGGAGGGGGGGCACGGAACAGGAACATTGGCATAACCTCATGCAAACCGGTAAAATAGCTCTGCAGTTATTATCACCATAAAGCTTAAGGTCATGCTGAAATTTCAATTATTCACACTTTTTATGTAAGGAAATGTGAATTATACCAATACTTCAGCTATTGCATATTTTTCCACTTTCTAAAAAAAAAAAAAAAAAAAAAAAAGGATAGACTTTTTCTGCAAGTATTTCTAGGCACAGTGACCAAGCTCCAAGCTCCTCTGGCTGGGCATTTCTCATAGCATCATAGCAGTGTTTGAATGACATTTAAGAGCCAGTGTTAGTAGGAGACTCTCAGTCCACTTTTGTGGTACGCTACTGACTGTCCTAATGATTCAACATTTGGCAGGACGGATGTGTTGTTTGGCTTGTATTAAACATGAAAAGAAGCGATGACATTGTTAACTGTTTGCATGGCTCTTGAGATTTGAAGTGATATTGGAAATTATTGTAGTTCCAACCCACACAGATATGGGACCAATTGAATTAGAGTAGCGACTGTCAGTCTGAACCAACAATTCTTACTCCCTGGAGGAAACCAATGCAAGGGGTGCTATTAATTAATTTCTACTTCATTAAGTACAACTGCTAAATTGATATTTTGTTTAATATGGTTTTCTCACGTAAAAAGTCACACAAAAAACTCTGAAAAGAGATACTGAGGAATTCTGGATCTTGCTTCTGCCCAGCACATTACCACAGCTTGGGATAGGTTTTGCTTTCTGCTATCTCCAGTGCTAGCATTAAGGCCTTTGCATACTGAGTTTCAATCCGTCATCCGAGAAAAATCGTTATGCACAGAAACCTTGGACACTGATTCTGATGCATTTAAAAAAAAAAAAAAAAAGTCTGTTTATGTTGTTTGGTAGCTTGTAGGCTAATAGGCTGGCACAGAGTTAATGGTTGTGAAACATACAATGTCTGCTACACTGCTTTTTTTTGGTAGATAACGGAAGGAAGTTTGAGGATCACTCTACCATGTTTGCTTTCAAAACTTTCAGCATCCTTATGCCAACTCTGCTTTCTGTACTGACAGGTCAGTTCTGAGGTCAAGGTTTCAGGTTTCTTTACTGGGGTGTGTTGAAGTAGGTTTCCCGGTCAACATGTATTTCCCCTTATTAGCCAACGATTGGCTTTCGTGTTAGTGAAGTACCCAATCTTCCTTGGTTACATTTAAGGCTCAGACCCTTCAGCAGAGGAATGGGAAAACACCTCTCTAGTGACAAACTTTGCACAGATATTTTTAAAGACAGATGCAGGAAAAGAAGCACATTTTTTTAGTGGAGGGGGATTTTCGTAAATACAGTTTTTGATCATTGTACTTTTACTAGACTTTCAGTCTGCATATATATACACACAGAAAAAAAATTCTGGGTCAATTTATTAGGCCAATTTAAGGGTACAGGTATGTATGTGGGTTTTGGGTCATTCTCTTGGTTTATTTTCTGATGAGGAATGAATAATGGCCCCAACACTGGTTCATATAGCCGACCTGTTGACCCAGTACACATGTGACTGGTTTGTTTTGACCACCATTGGGTCATTTTTCCCATAGCTGCTCTGCCCTTTTTTTCTTTATTATGCCCCTGCATTAGCTGGACTGTGGAGGAGTGAGAGGAACTGTGTGCTGAAGATACGCTTTATATTAAATTACATTAGTGATTAAAATTAACGTTCGGCTGGCTTTAATAAACTCTTTTGAATCTACCAATGTTACTTATAGTCAGCTAACGGTTAAAGTTAGACACTTGAGCATTGGATTTCATCAATGTTATCTATGTTAAACACTCTTAGATATTTGCGCGAGTGAAACTGATGCTTTGTTTAACGTTATTTCAGCACCTGTGCAAAAGCATACCACATGACTAAAATTAGTGTCAAGTAATATATATATAGATAGATAGATAGATAGATATGTATAAATATATATGATGATAAAGATATATTTGTATTGTTATGTTGGAAAACATTATATCGGAATGTGGTGGTATCTGGTCAGATATTATCTCAGTCTTGTCTACTCTTTCCTTCTCCCTCTCATCTGCAGCTGTATCCTTCTCAAGCTGCAAAACAAACTGCCCACTTTATCATGTTTTAAAGTCTCCAGAGCCATAAAGGTGATTCACTCATTGACAGTGCAATTTTAATGCAATTTTTAAGAAAATCCACTGCATTGGAAACAAGTATAATCATTTCACCCCACTGGCACTTTTTCATTAGTTTTTAAAGACAACGAGTTAGATTTAAGTGCTGACTGCACATTTTTTTTGCAGTGTATATACTCTCTCTTCTGTTTCACCCACTTGTCTCCTTTCCACACTCTATCACTTTTACTCCCTGCCAATCTTGCCTCCCTCATCACCGCCACCACCACCACCACCACCACCACCACCACCACCACCACCACCACCGCCACCTTCATCGCCTGCCTGCCCACCCCCCTCTGCGCTCACCCTCCTACTGCGCTGCGCCGCTTTCTCCCTGCAACATTTGTCTCTCATTTGGAATGAAGAGGAAATGCCTCCCTGTGGGCTCACAAGTGGCCCATCCTGAGGGCTGGCTGAGATTGATGCCTGTGATCCAGCTGTGCTGATTTACTCCCCGCACCCACAGGGGAGTGGGAGATTACACTGTGCTCTGCTGGAAAGGACGAGAGGCAGACAGACAAAACGAGCGAGAGGGAGAGGCAGAGTTAAAGAGAGAGAGAGAGACGGATGTCATGTGGTAGATGAAGCCCTGTGGGTCCTCTATTAGTACTCCATCTTCTTGTCCCGGACCACGCCTTTCATTACCTCTCAATCTAATTGTTCTGCAAGAGCTCCGTTTGATGATCACCATTTACTTTCCTGTAATCGTTGCTGGGATGGCACATACTCTGACACAGACATATTCCTGATACACAGAGTTTGCAGTGTAAAATAACACAAAAGTCCTTCTCAGTGTTCCAAATTGAGAGAATAAGGAGGAAACAAAACTGTGTATTGACATTCAATAAGGCATCGACATGTTTCGGCTGACCATCCCCCCTGTGGAGCAGAAATAATCTATAGCTGTTATCTAAACATCGATTCCAACATTATCCTCTTGAGGTCATCTGTATTCACCCAACAGGGACGGGTGTCCTTAATTTACCTTTCTCTTGTTGTCGGCTCATTGGCCCCTCCCCAGCCATCAGCCTCAAATTGAATGTGGTGATTGATCACAGGTCACAGACGAATGGTAACACTCTATCACTGCAGCCGCTGACATCATACTGCACGTAATCTATTACAGTGTGGCTCATGACACTGAAATCCATTGTAGAACTATTGTAGATTAAAAGTCCCAATATGTTCTTGAAAGCAAGAGGTGTTTCTATATTTAAAGGTTTCTATATTGTTTTGGTGTCGGATTGAAAAAAGAAAAAGTTTTACTTGTATGTTTTTGATTTTACTGCAAAACTTGACATCGCAAGCTGTGGCTTCCCAGTCCCAAGAGGAAACTTGCTGAAGCTGAATGAGTTATTTACTGTAAATTACTTCAAATAAAGTGTGTTTTTGCTGTCAAATTTATTTATTGTTTACTTTGCAATGCTAGCATGAATGTTAAATGTAGATTAATCTTTCCATTTTGGTAGTAAAAGATAGGAAAGCAAGGCTTTGTTTTGAACATTTATTGACACTTTAAATCTAGCTGTCTGCCAGAGCATAATCTCGCTGGCTGCAAAGAAAATGTACTTTTCCCTTTGAGAGTTTTACTCCAGTGAGTTTTATGCACTGAATTTATGGTTTTAGAAAAATGAGCTGACAGCACACTGCCTGCTCTGCCCATTTCACCTTTAACAAGATAGATGCTGGCACTGATATAGTTCCTTGGAGGCAAGGTTGCACACAAATACTCAGTTGTGTGCTTACATGTTTACGTGCGTGTGTGTGCACTGCATGTCCATCTGCATGTGTGACTATTATGAATTTAGAGACTAGCACTTCCACAGCGAAGAGATGCCTCTGCTCTTTAATTCAGTAAACACAGAGATCTGTAATGGCTTTCATGACCTTTTAGGAGGAACCCATTGGTTTATCTGTGGCTGAGGGGGCATTGATTAGGTGGCAGAAGGAACAAATGACTTGCTGGAACTTGCTGTGTGCGATCCTTACACAAGGCAAACACTCCCCTCCCACTTCCTCAGGCCTACAGTTGGCGGCAACTCTGCAATGTCCCCTGTGCATCTTGGAAGGGTTTAGTGCCAAGGTCTGATGAGATGAAGCCGTATTGAACTGTTTGCACAAGGCTGTGTCCCAGAATACAGCACAATGGACAACATTTTCGACAATATCAGGGTTTTGGTGTTTTACCTCTGACATGATCATGATGTGTGCAGCAGTGTCCAACAGATAAAGCCCCATTAAGCTCATAAGTAGATACACATACAAACACATAGTGCATGGACAGTAAAAGCCCAGAAGCCCCCCACCTGTTGTCTGCAGCGTCTTCCAACTTCCAAATGTCCCACTGACATCCAGAGCATTACCAGATATTTTAATCCCCTTCAAAGAAGTGACAGAGTCAAGATATTATTTACTTGCACACAGTAAGCACAGTTATAGTAAAGAAAGATAAATGCAACGCCATAATGGGCTCTGAGAAAATACTATTTGCTGGGTCTCTAAAAGACAGCAGATTGAATTGTTTTACCAGGCTGGCTTTGCTACTATAAACAATTTTCCAATTTCCAAACTAAATTGCACAGGCCAGACCAAGAAACAGAAAATGACACACATAAACAGTACATCCACACCATTGGTGTTTGCTTTAGATTATAAACCACTGAGAATGACATACAGAATAAATTGCTTTTTACATTTGGTTTGGTACAGACAAGTAAGAAGGCAGTTGTCTGTTTGAGACGCAGCCAGTTTTCGGTCCCAGGGCGTCAAATACGCAGCGGTGGGTAGAATACTGAAAATCTAGTAAAAGTACAATTACTCCCACAAAAAAATGACTCAAGTAAAAGAGAGAATTACAGTTTTAGAAACCTACTCAAGTAAAAGTAAAAAAGCACCTGATTAATCAACACATTCTCGCTCTAACCTCGTCACATATTGACGTTTGGTCATGGACAGGTACCCTGGGACACTGTGTCACGTTCTGCCTGTTACATGCATTGTCTTCTTTGAAAATACACTTACATATTTACAGGAAATGTAATGTTTACATACAGTCTCTTTCAAAATAAATGCACTACGTTGATACAACACTGCAAATTGACTTTTTTTTCCTTCAACAACAAAAGCACAAGTTTAGGCAAAAAGAACAATGTTTGGCTTTATAATCTTCCAGGACACAAACACCACTCGTTTGTTGGACCCATCCACCAACGCTCCTACCCACCCCACTTGGACTTTTGCCGCCTTAATTTTCGTTCTTGTCCCGCCGTGTATAGCCCTGGCGCCATCGGGTGCTCTTGAACTATTACGGTGACTGGCCGCGTATCATGCCAATGTTAAAGGACGGCTTGGAGTGAGACCAGGTTAGATTGATAAATTACTCAAAGTACAAGTTTCTTTCCACTGTAATATTTTAAGGTGTGCTAAACAAAACAAAAGGCATGATTATGCCTACAGATTAAATGCACGCATCATTTTCAATTTTTTATTAACAGAAATTAGGCTGATGTTTGTATCAAAATAGGCTATATATCATGAATTACTAGAAAGCAAATACATTCTATGTCAAATCAAGATGTTCAGTAGCAGTGAGCACCCCCATATAGTCAGAATGGTACGGTCTTGTTTCATAACCACATTTTGCGACAATTCGACGGCGAGACTGGCAGTCGAATCAGACTTCTCATTCTTTGAATGATATCATATCAAATAAAATAAATTCATCAACTGGATGTAAGGTTTTGGCGTTGTATTATTAATATAGAATAATTAAATAGAATACAAAAAATATAATAACATGTACTACATATACAGTATTAAATTGTATATCATTTTTTGCTATATTACTCTATACTTTATTATGTGATATAATTTTTCAAATAATATTATATAGATAATATAAATAATACATATTATTCTTTATACTTATTTGATGAATATGAAATAATATAATGTAATATGTGTAAAAAAGTTCCTCAGTAACTACTCATTAGTTCCTCATCAGTTCCTCAGTAACTACTCATTAGTTCCTCATCAGTTCCTCAGTAACTACTCATTCGTTCCTCATTAGTTCCTCAGTAACTACTCTAATTTTGTGTACCTTATTGTAAAGTGTTACCAATAATCCTAACCCCTTTGGATGAGGTTTAATGAATTCAAAAGGCCAACAGACCACTAACTACAAAATAAGTTGATGTCATCATCATAACATAAAAGATTAATGTTACACATGAAATATTGACAGAACCATAGCTAACATTAGCTTGCTAACAACATATTGCCTCTCTGCAACCTCAATGTGCTTGTAGGGTGTGAACTTAAAGTGAAGATCTCAGTATTTTTCTCAGGAAGGCACAGCAAGCCCTTGGTTATGTAACTGCTGCCTTTTTTAGAATTTGGTATAAAAAGCATGGCCAGATGTGAATGAGGATTGCGGGGTTTCTTCCTTAGGCCAGGTGGCAAATATCTCTTGATGGGGCTGCCAACCTGGCAAGGTCTTTTTTGGCAGGGGCCAGCTGCACACTATGAGACACACTGGGATTTAAATAACTCAAATGTAAACCCATCAGCAGAAACGACGTGGTATAAAGAGCAAGACATCGGGATCAAGAGATGTGGATCGGTCAAGCAAACACAGGACTTTACCCAGGAGACTGCTGTTTGTGTCTTGTGTGAAACCAAAAATCAATGTTATTATTATTATTATTATTTTTCATATTAGTTAACTTACAAAGTAAACTGACACAACAAGCATGCTTACTTTAACCCAAACCATGATCATTATTTTAAAATCCAAAACAAGTACTCTGGTTGCCTAAACCTAAAGTAGTTTTGGTGATGAAACCTGTCAACAAAGAAGTTTATTTTACTATGCATGTAAAGAGGAAAAATTGACACACCGTCCCTGAGCGGCCAAAACTGAACTTAGAAGGGTGCCTAGAGCGTCTAAGTGTGAAGTGTAATGCCACTGACCAAGCTGGAGTATTTGAGAAGTTGGGAGTAAGAACATTTTGTCATTTGTCACCCAGAAGTTGGAGTCTGTACACATAGTCTGTGGTTGATTAAAAAAAGGTAATAAGTTGTTGCCTTTTAAAACACTTTACATTGATTAATTTAAGTTTACACATTGTACTATTTCAAAAAGACTATTAGTAAAGTAATTTAATATTTTTTTCATTTTTCTGTCTTTAGACAACTTCATAAATTAATTTCCTAATGAATTTGCAAGTGCAGTTAAAAACATACATTATGCAGCTATTTCTGTTGCAAACTATCTGACAAATGATTTGTCTTCCGCTGTATTCACAGTTACAGAGGTGAAATATTTCAATTAGCTGATTATAATTAACCAATGGAGGTGAATAATTATTCCTGCATGTGTCAAGCTCCAGACTCCATCAAAGATTGAAGGTGATCCAAAGTTTTTAGCGTTTATCACAGCTGCATGAAGTGGTTGTTCTTCATCTGGATGTGAAGGGGTCAGCACCAGTGTGACAGTTGCAGCACCAGTAGAGGGCATTAGCTGGTCAGTGGGAGCGGAGACTGGATGCAGCTGGATGGCTGACTTAGACATTGTGGACACAAATGAAGGGTTTGAATGTTTATCCTGTCTTGATCTCAATAGACTCTGGTCTTGGTCATGATTTGGTCTTGGTTTCAGTGGTTGTGACTCTGACACTGCTTTTCCTGCCCAGACTGTTTCTGCACTGCAACACTAACCACTTTAATTCTGCAAGTGTTTTGTTAAATTATGTAAAATAAATACTTTTATTAGTTTTACTTATTCATATACTACTGTTTTTATTAAAACCACTGCAGTAGCTGGAAACACATGAATAATGTAATTCAAAGTTGCATCCAGTTTGTAAATCCAGTCGATTTTAAAAATATATGCATATAGCAGTAATATTGATGGGAGGCTTTTCCATTCACCCAGCATGCCATTTCATGTAATTACAAAACAAACATCCTCTGTGACAGTGCAATCATAATAGAAGATGCAGACAAGAAGGTAGGGATATCATGTGGAGTTAAAAAGGGTTTAAAACAGAGATCCATTAGGAGGGCTGTAAACATGTCCTGTAGTTATGGATTCATTCATATCCACACATATAACCCTCCCCCAACCTCCTTTCCTGGCCATTAATGGACTTCTTGACATGTGGTTTAGGCTGCTTAGCCACTCTTTAATCTGCTTCTGCCGCCCCCAGTTTATGGGGTAAGGAAAATCAAATAAACAGATGTTAATCTGACTAAATTAGAGCACCGGCGCCTCTTCCAAGCACTAAGTACCGCATTATCTATCACATGTTTGAGTCTGTTTTCCCTCATGCTTCTCATTTATTTATTTATATTTTAGAAGAGAAGCCCTTGTTTATGTTGTTTACAGTTACTGCAGTTGTATTTCTGCTTAATGTGTAATCTGGAATAATGCTGTGGAATAAATTTTAAGGTTGTGTGATAAACATTGCACAGCATTTGCATCATACAAGCACCTGACTTGAACGGGAATGTTCATTAAAATGTGTTGATTTTGCTTTGAGTCACTACATTATATGTCTGTCTGTGTCTGTGTGGTATCCACGTATTCCTGTCTGTGTCCGTGTGACAGTCGGTGGATGTTTGCTGTTATTTTTGCCCGCGTTCAGAGCAAATATCAGCACATCCCAGCTGAGAAGGCATTACAGGCTGTTGATTTGAGCGGCTCTCGGGACTCACTACCATAATCTGCGTCTGTTCTTAGGTGTGTTGTACAGGTGGCTGTTCAGGAGAGGAAGGCTGGGGAATTTGGTTAATTAAGCAGGGTAAACAGCAGATAACTGCAAGCCATCCTGATGGGACCACAAAAGCATCAGACCTCAGACATCATACAACTTACCTCAGTCTTTTTTTTTTTTTAATTTTCGCTTACATTTTTTGGCATCAATATCGTTGGCTGAAAATGTATTTACAGATTGCTGCTATTGGGGTTAACGGAGAGCTGAGCAAATGAGCTGTCATCCATGACCAGATTCCATTCTTGGAGAGGAGGTGGTTGTTTTGTTAAGATAATGATAATGGATGCCACACAGATGGCACAAATTATTTAGTGCAACAAGAAGGTGGTATTAATTGTGCAAAAGACAGCTAGCATTGAAAGAAAAACAAAGTGTGCCTGTGTGTATTTGCATGCATGCTGTTGGGGCTGAAATCACAATTAATTGCTCCTTTTTTCAATGACAAAGGGATTTTTTGATTCATTGTCTTTTGGAGTCCATCTGTCTGTCTGTCCGTCCATTTTCTCAACAACCATTAATCCGATCTATTTTACTCTTGTACTTTTGATGACATCATCTTCTTGGATTTTTGAAGCCAAAGTGACCATATTTGGAGGAGAGGGTGGAGCTGTGGAGGAGCGAGGATTGGATGTCACTTGCAGACTGTGGTGACGCCTTAGACAGCTTTGTAGGGCTGCCCCCTAACAGCTGACCAAACATTGATCGACCAGAAAGGTCATTAGTCAGCAAGATTTCATTTGGTCGCTTAGACGCAGAACGAAAAAACAAAAATCAAAACAAACATGAATCTCTATTAGGAGCTGTGCCTTATCAAGATAAATCAAAACCTATACCACTGGACCATGTGGGAATTTAATTTGAAAGGACAGACACAGGAACTGAGCATGCTCAGCAGTCAGACCGGAGTCACTTAACAAACCAATCACTGCTGACAGATATCTTTCTCTTCTTCTGCAAATATTCAGTCTGATAAATACGGAAAAGTTGATCATGTTAGTGCAGGGCTACCCAGAGCTTTACATCTGTCCAACAGACGATAGGCCTACACCCTTAAAAATAGCGCCTGGAAGAAGATCAGCTCTGCTCTCAGGATTTCAGGTTAATAGGCTATATGGTGCTTGTTAAGGTTGCTTAGCAACTTCAGATGCAACCTGCTGCCACGCTCTTGAAAGCTGGCACAAAAAAGGGACAAGAGTAGCGCCCAGCACTGGACCTCACATTTTCCAGGCGGTATACAGCCCCTAATTTCCAGGGTTGTTGCTTGAGGTTATTCCACAGGCTAGTTATTAATATGTCGGGTAGGAAATCCAAAGTGTGGGATCATTTTGAGAAGGTGAAGCACAAACCCAAGGTGATACGTAAACTCATCTTCATTGGTCGACTACAAACATGACGTATCATCTGAAACATGTCAGTAGCTACATGCCCATTAGCCACTTAGCACAATCATTACTGCTTTGCCGACAGCGTCATTAACAGGCGGCTCGCTCAGTGTGTGACGTGCACTTGTAGATAAAATATAGGCCTATATTAATGAAGGTTCATTAGTACGGTTTTGTATTTCTCTGTAATGTAGCACAGTGTTAACAATGTTACTGATACTATTCTTTCTCACACCTTCAACTCAAACCATTGTGTTGCCCCACCCAAAATAACTCATTTGATAATTAAATTAATATCGTCAACATGTGAGCAACGGGTCGACTAATGACCCAAAATGACGGGGTTTGGTCTAAATTTTTAGGGGGCAGCCCTACATATTAGTAGTACATTAAATACACATCGTATTGTACTGTGTGTAGGATATTAACTGTTACACCACCAAACAGCATGCTGGGTACCGGTCCCTCTCTGTCACTTGCCATGGTACATTGCAGAAGAGATGAAGAAAGAGGGATCAAAGAGGTGACATTATAACCAAAGCAAACATTTCAAACAACATCAATGTGACTTTTGGAATAAATGCATTTGTTATCAGTAGAAGCCTGGTCCCAAATAGCTAGCGTTAGCAAATAAAACATACTCTAGCATTACTGGAGCAACTATTTCATGGCAGGTGTTTTGTATAGGACCCAGTGGAGTGCAGTGTTGGGTGTGGAGTTGTTTGGATGAGCAGTTCTCGAGAGTTGCAAGTAGTTATACCGGAGGCCAAGCGTTCGTCCCGTTCTGAACAGGCATATTTTGAACGGGCACTGCACTAGTTATTATTCAGATGAAGAATAGGAAATCTTTGGGGAAATATCAGAAATGGTCCTTTACTCTCCGCCTCTGAGTGGATGTGTCAGTGCCTGTGTTTGATTGGCAGCAGGCCAGCAGGGGCATGGAGAGACGCAGTAAACAAACATGTGCTGTAGCTTACAAGCCAAGGACAGACACTGTTTTGTTTGCAGTGGTTATGAAGAATAAGGACCACAACAGCATGTAAACTGGCCATTGTTGACATTTGCACATGGGTTTTTAAGATGTACAGTGTCCCACAGCTGACTAGCTAATTAGCTATCCAGCCTGCAATCTGATGTTAGCAGTTCATTTTTCCCTGGTGAATGTTTGTTTGGTAACTTGCTCAGCGAGCCCAGGCTGCAGGGCAAGACATGTGTCTTTGTTTAAAAAAAAAAAAAAAACTCTCTGGAAAGTTAATGTGGGTTGCTGTTGTTCAAAGTAATGATTCTCGTGCTGTGTGGCAGGCTGGTGTTTGGCTGTTAGTCAGTGTGACCGTCTGCCTGAACTTTACGTTACTGTTTTGCACATAGCTTAAAATAAAATGATTTAATTGGCTCTGTACAAAGAAGTTTTCCAAAGTAAATAAAGCTGTGATTTACACTGAGTGTGATAAAAAATAACATGTGATGTGTTTATTTTAAAGCAATTCTAATGGTGTGATTCTTACTTGTCTTTTCCTATTTTCATTTATTTATTTTGTAATTCAGATGGTTTGAAATGAAGTGATTTAATTGGATCTGTGCAAAGCAGTTTGCCATTTGGTAAATAAATTAATATGTAATTTATGCATTGTGAAGCAAAATTGATTGCATTTTCTATTTCCATTTCTTATTGTTGTTTTCTGAATCTGATGCATGCTAAATATTTTTCACACAATGCAACTGTGCTGTTGTGGTATATGATGTACAGCATGTCAACCACTGTGCAGTTAAAAAAAAAATATGTGTATTAATATAAATCTCCATAAAATGAAAATAGCCTTCTGTTGGGCCAGTGTTTCTGTGCTATTACTTTCATTTCTATTGATGGCTCCTGTACCGCTGCACTGAGATCTAATCAGGCTATCACTGTAGAAATGTAACACTGTGCTTTGTTCTATGGTATTTAAAGTACAGTGCATTATCTCCAATGGCAACAAGCCCTGCACTGTGTCCTTTGATGGCTTGATTTGTCATATCTTTAACAACAGTCTGCTCTGTTTTAGAAATACATAATGCATTTCAGGAAGACAGAGCATATCATAAAATCTTGGACTATATTGAAAAAGCCCAGCCTCGTATACAAGTGATAACCTGCCTGCAAGAGGATTCTGGACAATCTTAATGCTTATCAAATTAACCTTTTTGTCTCAATACTTGGTCAAACATTGTTTATATTTAATTGAATTTAAATGTGTGCCAATGTGAACCAAGAGAGTCAGAGTCTATTATTTCAACCACAAACAATACGAGATAACCTCACCTGTCTAAATGGAAAATGGAATCAAGTTCCTACCATCACTCATGCAACTGTTAAACCATTGGAGACCAAATAGTATATATAAATCCCCCTCTCACTTTGCCATGGGGGTGGTGGTGTGTCTTCCTCAAGCTCGGGTCCTCTATCAGAGGCCTGGGAGTTTGAGGGTTCTCCGCAGTATCTTAGCTGTTCCTAGGACTGCACTCTTCTGGATAGAGACCTAAGGGGGTGATCACACAGAAATGAGACGCTAGAGACGCGGACGCTTCAAAGACACTTGAAACGCTGGAAGCGCTTATTCAATGCGCGCTAGCTACTGGCGTCTGACGCTCAAAAAAGTTGAAAATATTTTAACTTTTCAGCATCTATGCACGTCTAAAAACGCGTGTCTAAAAAGAAGCGTCTACAAAAACGCGCATCTAAAAAGACGCTTGAACGCCGGTCAGACGCGCCGTATCATAGGAAAACAATGGTTTTACTGCCGTCGCGTTTCTGTCGTTTCATCTCGGTGTGATCGCTCCCTTAGATGTTGTACCTGGAATCTGCTGGACCCACTCTCCCAGTTTGGGGGTCACAGCTCCGAGTGCTCCGATTTCCACTGGCACCACTGTTGCCTTTACTCCCCACATCTTTTCTACTTCCTCTTTCCGCCCTTGGTATTTTTCGAGCTTCTTGTGTTTCTTCTTTCTGATGTTGCTGTTGCTCGGGATTGCTACATCTATCACCACTGCCCTCTTCTGTTGTTTGTCAATCAGCCATCACCAGTTTGTCAGTCTGGATCTGGAAGTCCAACAGGATCTTAGCTCGGTCATTCTCAACCACCTTAGGAGCTGTCTTCCATTGTGACCTTGGGACTTCCAGCCCATACTGCAGATGTTCCTGTACACGATGCCAGTCACTTGGTTATAGCTTTCCATGTACGCCTGCATCTTACATTATGTGCTGAACTATCTCAGGAGCATCTTTGCACAGCCTGCACCTGGAGTCCTGTCTGGTGTGGTAGACCCTTGCTTCTATTGATCTTGTACTAAGTGCCTGCTCTTATGCGGCCATGATTCGTGCTTCTGTGCTGTCTTTCAGTCCAGCCTTTTCCAGCCACTGATGGGATTTCTTGATGTCGGCCACTTCTTCAATGTGTCGGTGGTACATGCCGTGCAGGGGCCATGATGGTTCATCCTCCACTTCTGCGTTATCGGGTTTCTGCTGCCTGAGGTATTCACTTAGCAGCTCATCTTTGGGGGCTGTCTTCCTGATGTATTCCTGGATCTTGGTTGTTTGGTCCTGGACAGTGGCTCTGACACTCACCAGTCCTCAGCCCCCGTCATTCTGTTTAGTGTACAGTCTCAGGGTCTGGACTGGACGTGGGATGAAACACTCCATGAATTGTGAGAAGCTTTGGCCATCTTATTATACTAGTGGGATATGATGACTGGCAGGTCATACGTATGTATATTCAGCACAATACAATCTGATCATATTTACTGTAGTAGTATTTATGCAATCAGTAACTCGCTCATTATCCATCAACAATCAATCTATGGCAACTGTTACAACTTTTACAGCACATTATAGTGGTCAATGGCTTCGACCAGATGATGGTCACCATCTTATCAGGTGCCCAGGGTGAAGCTGACCCCTTTCGCTCTCTCTTCCCATCCTTATCAAGACCACAGTGAATGTGCTCACTAGGCTGTGAAATGAAAATCATTGATGGCTCCTCTCTAAGCATCGGAGTACAGCCTTCCCTTTCCCCTCTGTGCCCCATTCATAGGCATATTGAAAGCCATAAAATATGACAATTCCGCTATATCATCCAGGTTAAACTTCCCCATAATTGCATTAAACCAATCATACTTCTTTTTACTTGGTCTGTTCTTTTTCCCCCATGGTGTACATATGGACAGTGATGCATTAGCTCATATCACGGCGGTAATGAGAGGACCTTGGTCTCCTCTGAGGTGACACAGTGACCCAAATTAACAGATATAGGGAGAGTGAGGTGTGTGTGTGTGTGTGTGTGTGTGTGTGTGTGTGTGTGGAGGTGATGGCAGTGTAGCATCTCTGAATAGCTCTTATTCAGCTAGACTTTAGAAGTGGATACAAAAGTGCAGGCTGGTCAAACCTTAATAGAGAATGTATTTTTAATTTGTCACAATTCTAACCATAGAATCAAACCTTACTGGAAAAAGTCACATTCGTAAACACAGTAAGATTAGGCCATAACTAACAAAAGACAACAAAAACTAAAATACTAAGACTAAGGTGCAACAACAGTTTGACTTAATTTTGGTTGTGTTGTGTGCTTGTGGATGTGTGTGGTGGATCTACAGAGATCTGAGTTTTGTTTTTTCTGGCACAGCAAAGAAAGTGGCAGACTTCCAGCGTAATGTGGCCAGGGTTGATAACTGCAACACGGCCCAGGTTACGCTCTGACTGCGCGGTCAAACTGTGAGATTTGGTGGGATTACCAGTGAGGAAATGTTGCTGTGGGGACAGTGGAAGGAGAGCAGGGCAGGCCCTGTAAAACATGCAGCAGGAGTTTCATATAGATTAGACATACATGACCACTGTCAGCAGTGCCAAAGCATTTATGGACATTTTGAAAGAGGATTAGAAAGTGAATCCCTTTGCTCAGTTTCTGGCGAAGGATTTCTCAGGGAAATTACTTTTCATTCATTTTCTGCTGAACATTACAATGTTGTTCGGGGAACATGAAACTTGTAAACAGGCTTATAAATGGCTTAGGCTGCGCTACTGTTTATTCCATGGTGTTTAATTCTAGATATAGAGGATTTTACTGCTGTGATAATATGAGATTATCTCCATCACATTCACTTGCAGTGTGGAACTCCTTATTTTTCTTTTTTTATGTATATTTTTTTGTATGTATCATGGTTTGGAACTGTGTAAATAATGATCATTTGTCAGTGTAATGTTTCAATGCTCTGTGCTTTTTAAAAAAAATATTTTCAGTCGTAAACACATGCATTTTTTAACAATAAGAGAAACATGTTTTTTTGTTCACTTAAAAAGATTCTGCAACACATTTATACTTCAATGGGATTTTTTTTAAGCATCATGTAAATGGATTTAAAGAGGTTAAATTGCCTCCCACCTGCTCCCGCACCTCCTTTTACTCCTCACCCCACATCTTTTATATTTTGATCTCACCTGGGAGGTTGTTACCGCGTGTCTTACGAGCACAGAAATCTCACCAAGTGGCTGGATCTGCTCTACGTCCCGAGTCTTATTGCCTCTACATAATGAGGAAACTTACACAGAAAAGTTTGTGTGTACAGTATGTGACAACACGTGGGAGACAAACTGCAGATTCCCCAGTTCAACAGTGGCCATGTAATGCCGACACATCATGCAGATTTTCGATCGCTGTTGAGCTGAAAGCCTCAGTCACACATGATGCCAAATTGGACTCCAGAGTGATACATAATGGTTTCATAGGCCTTGATTTTATTTCCCAAAGGTAGTAGATGTTATTTTATCTTGTATTTTCCTCCATTTCTACCAATGAACAATGAAAAGTTAAACGAAGTGTTGTTTTTATGACAGAACCTCTTAAAGGCACCACATTGTTTTTAACAATAGGCTGAACGTAATGAAAGCCTCACACAGAGACATTCTTACAGCACTGTTACCTTGACTAATGCACTGAAGTGAATCATATTTTTATTAACAAAGACTTTTTTGTTATGGCATTTAAATGCCCCTGTTAGTTAATTACTAAGCCCTGCATACTTATTTCTTCAACAAGGTCAAGGAGATATAAAATCTGAATAAGGTAGAGGTCACATCTTGCCAAGGGTGTGCAGTAATCACCATATTTTGAATACATTTGTAAAAATATATCCCCTATTGACATTAACTGCTATGGCATAATCAAGCTGTAATAGGAAAATTAAATACTTGGAAGAACAATGTACCCAGGTATAATGATGCTTTATAAAAAGGGAGAGTGTTTTGTGAAAGATATATATACATTAAACCAGACAAGAAATTTGATTGTCAGTGTTCCCAAATTGAAAGTTGTTTCACAATCAGCATGTGCCAACTAAAGTGTGATTAAGGATAGGGAAATGCAAACCAACTGGATAAGGATATGGAAAAAAATGTAAAAATAAATGAGAGTGGTGCAAAGTGCTTCAGCTCTGGTCCTTAACAGCATTGGTGGTTTGATTGAACAAATAAATTGACTTACTGAAACAAACTGAAATACAAAGTAGCATAAAAAAACAACATAAAAAAGTCACATAAGTGTCTCACTTTCTGTTTCTATAACAGTTAGCACTGGTTTATTCTAACCATGACCACATTCTTTCCCATTTATATACTGACCCAGGCTGGAGTAACAGATACTTGCTGCTGCGCTTCAGGCTCCAGTGGCTCGTCTCTGCAAGGTCGCCACGTGACTTGCGCTGGCTCTGAGGTAGTCTGGGGCCGTTAGTGGCCGTGTTGGTAAGGAACCAGAACCAGGGCGAGTGAGACAGGATCTGGAATTCGATGGATGCGCCTTTCCGTCAAAATAAAAGCACCAAGCTAATAAAAATGCGGTGAAACTTTAATTTAAAGAATATAATTTACAAGAAAAGCCCCAAGCCATTAAGTTAATCGATTTTCTTACACCCCTCATCACCCCAAATCGATGGTGCGCCAGAATTTAAAGTTTTACTTTGGTGAACACTTTTACTTTAGTGAATTTGGTGAATTCCGCATCCGCTCTCTAGACCGGAACCAGAATCCAGACAAAATTCAGAGTGAATAGAACCTGGTGACGCGAGGCTAGCTCTGAGGTTTCACTCTGTTGTTCTCTGCCGTAGGCCTCTGCGTAGTGTCCCACTGCTTGCCTTGCCCGTTGATACTGTATGTGACATGGTTGGGGTGAGAATGTGTTGATTTGAAGCAACCAAACTGAGTCTTTTTTTTAACAAGAGTTCGGGACATGTCCAACCATATTTAAAACCAGCAGACTGGATATCTTTTATTGAGACCTTGGGGCATGTTCAGCTGTGTTTGTAAGGACAGATGAGAGTATTTTCACATAAGAGTTAGGAACATATATAGCCACACTTGTAGCGACCAAATTGCGTCTTTTTTAACAAGAGTTCAGGGCGTGTCTAGACATGTTTGTAGCTACAAAAATGGGATTTTTTTCCTTAAAAATCAGAATTCTATGCAGCCACATTTGTAGCAACCAAAACAGTTATTTTTGGCCAAAACATGATGTTTACTAGCCCTAAGTGGGGTTTTTTTGCCTAAATCTAACCACATGTTAACCACAGTATGGTCACGAAATAGAACTGAAAATTTAAATGCAAAATTTCAACATATCTCTTACATATAAAATGTAGAAATGCAACAGAAACTTGCTAACATTTATTCTGACAACTAGATTTCATTGAAGCCCAAATTGCTCCTATTGGTCCAAAGTAGTTAGCTGCCATCTGTGTGTGTGTGTGTGTGTGTCTGTGTGTGTGGGTGTGTGAGAGAATGGGCAAATGACAGGCAAAATCTTATAGCACTTTGGATAAAAGCATTATATAAATGCAGCCATTTGCCAAGTAGGTTTAGTTGCCTTAATTAAACCAACCTTTAACCATATTGGTGGCAGATCAAAAAGCGGGTGCTTTTGGGGGTAAAAGACAAACAACTTTTTTATCATTTATATTGGAGGAATTGTAAACCATCCTTGACCCCAACCTCAAACATTTATTTTCCTTCGCTGTATAGTGAAAAAATGTCAAAGTACTTACTGCAAAGTCATAACACATAGAAGAAGAACGAAATACACAGGAGAGAGTGTTAAACCAATATGCAGTTTTAGAATTTTATACTATATAAAGCCAGAAATGTCACAGCATATCATAAATATTCTGCTCATTTTATGACAAGGAGCATTTTTATTTTATTTCTATTTATCAAGGACATCACATTGGGGGACTGAGGTCACTGACCACCCAGCAAAGTGAGAGATGCCTGCAGGAATCCTTGAGTTTATACGTTTTCACAATTGTATTCCACACTGCTTTGTTTTGGTTGAAATTAGGCCACAAAATTGCAATACAACTTTATCACAGAGAGCAACACCATTTTCCTGTTTCTGGATAGAAAGTACAGCAAAACAAGTTAGCAAGACTGAAACAAATTACCAGAAAACCCAATTACCCAGACTTTATTTCTTTTTTATTTATGATTGTTTACTTATTAATGTGCATTATACTCTCATGCCACGCAGTTACATAGTTTTCCTTTGCTTCATTACAGATTCCATACACAAAATGAGGAACATCATTAGAGTACATGCAAATGTGGAGGCAGCAGCTGCTAACAATGCCTGCATTTCCAGATGCTGAGAAAGATAGGTCAGCTGTGAATATTTCTCCCCCCTTAAAAAGGAGTGCGTCAAGCTGAACACATCTGTGCATCTTGGACCGTTCATATTTGTGGTACCTTTCAATACAATATGTTAATAGCAACACCTATAGACACGCCAGCTACGTGTTGACACCTCCTACAGAAGAGCATTCATTATGCAGACGCACAAACCATCAATGACGGGATGCAAGAGGGATGCAAAGGCAACATGGGCTGTGGGTCCCCACTGTAATCTCACACAGAATGGCAACGGTGACAGAATGAGTTTTCTCCCCATTGAATAGCGCGACGGCTCTTTGTGTCTTTTTGATTTTCCCTCTTTTCAGATGATGTGTGGGGAAGGAAGGATCCCCTTTGTGTCAAGCCACAAGACTTAAAAGCAAAGTTGGATCTGGATGCATTTGGGTTGTGTGAGACAGAGTGAGAGAAAGAGGGATGAGTACACAATGCACAAACTGCCTGGGTCCATGTTTTTCTATGATACCCCGCACAAACAATGTTTCTTGCGAAAAAGAGCGTCATCGCAGCTAAGTTTGTTGACAGTTTGTTGAAAATATTGAAGACTGAACAAGAAAATGACAAGATTATTTTTCCCTCTTACTGAGTTTCTTCTGTAGTGCACACTCATTTGCCCGTACATAAACAGCAACTGCTGCTTTCAAAAGGCTGCTGAATGTACAATTTATTATTTAGCTCCATGAAATTGCAGGAGTGGAAGCAAGTAAATTCATTATACCTCAAAGGGCAAACTTTTGCCCTCATTTAATTTTAGTTTCTCAATTACTGAGTCCATTGTTTTAATCTCTTCAGGGACAGGTGCTAGATTAAGAGGAGGAGAAGATAAAAGGATTGCATTTCACACTACCACTCATTTACCTACAGTAGCACTCCACTTAGCTTAACTAGAGTACACATCTGCCTGTTCACCTTGACTTTCTTCTCATTTAATTCAGCTTCCCATGATAGACAGTAAAATGACCAATTACTATAGCAATGAGCAAGATCTGGCAAAACTGTATTCACCTGTTAATTAGAATGGCAGTGCATGTATGTGTGTCATTATTTCAATGCAAAGTACAAGTACTTGTATTAACACATAAAGAAGCCTTTTAAAGCGGCACTGACTGATTTTTGACCCTAAGGAGCAGAAAGAACTGAGAGATGGATCGCTTTATTAAGTTGTTATGGCTGCTGCGATTAATTGCCCACTTAACCAGCAGACACAGTGCAACATAAACATCTCATTGGAGTTGTGTGTCTGGCACTTGGATGAATGTTAGTCATGTCAAATATTCCGTCTCAGTTTTGTTGGCATAAATTGTGTGTTAGCTCATGAGATGCTTGACCTCCGTTACTAGTGGCTTGAGTTCTGTGTTTTTGTGCTGGACAGACACCAAATACCGCGCTGTGCAGCATGGACTCACACGTACAATCTGGGAATGTGCCATAGAACAATGAGCAAAAAGTGACCAAAAGGTGTGTTGGGCCACAGAGTTAGTCTCTCGATTCAGGCTGCTCTAGTAGTGTTACCAATTACTCATAACATTTCAGCAATAATATTACAGTTACCCCAAAACCAAACAACTTGTTATGTCACTTTTGTTATCACCACTGACTTGAAACACAACATCACATCAGCATACTCATTTTCATAATCGTCTCACTGCGCAGGCACACCTTAAAGCAGCAAGCTACTTTAGAAGATGGATACGCTTCCCCTAGCGGCTGGAAATCTTCCCATTACTTTGATTCTGTTGGGATGAAAGATGACAAGAACACTGTTGCTGCAAGAAGTCAGACTAAAACTCTTTCCACTGTGAAAAACACATCATCAAACCTCAGGTCTCAAACACATACTACGACTGAGAGCACAACAACGTGAAGCTCCAGGAAATACACCCTACCAAAGGTGAGCCCTCCTCGGCCTCAGAGGTCGGCTGTAGCGTTACACTGGCTAAACAGCCTAAACTGGATTTTACTCATGGGCTGCTGCAGGCTACAAAGAAGTGATGAAGCTTGTGGCCGGAAATGTGGTGGTTGAAATGTAGCTTCACAAGTGACTCTGTCTTTCAGGCAAGCCTTGGGAAAATACCACTCACAGGCAACTGACCCCCAAGTATAAATAAAAATGATAATAATTTGCACAGTGATTACCCTGACATTCACACAGACATGTAATTACCAACTTTATGGGGTGTAACGGAAAAGTAATATAAAGAGTAGCGTAAGGAATTACTGATGGCAGGGAGTAATAATGAGTCCAAGACTGCCTACGAAAAGCACTGCACCCAAATTCATACATATCCCACATATTTTGAAAGGCTGCAAACACGTGTAGGGTAACAAGAGTGTACAAGGAAGCAATCCCAAAAGGTCTTGAATGGAGACAGGCTGGGGTGCTGGATGGCTCACAAAAACACAGACTTTCCCCTGGACTTTTCCCTGGAGCCGCATGTTCAGAACCATGTGAATTCTTAGTGAACTTTTAGTAATTTTAAGGTATGTCCTCGTGTTGTTTCTATACCTAAACTTAACCTCATTAACTTTATTTACCTAAACCTGACTTCCATAAATTTACCTTAATTACGTAATTGTACGTTAAGGACATAACGTCATTAGTTGGTCGCTAATATGTAGGATATCACATAAAACATGCTATAAAAATATATTTGATTTTATGTCATCAAAACAAGACTAACAGCCCACTGAGGCTGTATTTTGACACATCCGGGCTTTCAGCTAAATGCTCGGCAATGCTAACATGCTAATGTTAAGCAGGTTTGATGTTTACAATTTTCACAATCATAGTTTATCACGTTAGCATGCTAAGATTTAGTAAGTAACACTTAACACACTGCTTATGCTGATGAAAATGTCAATTGATGTAGAGTAACCAAAGTATCTGACCAGGTGATATTTTGATGGCACTGAGATGATCACCAAAGTTATTGAAATTAATTGTGAGGGGTCATACATGTCTGCACCGAATTTAATGGCAAATCGTCCAGTAATTGTTGAGACATCTGATTTGAAACCACAAATGTCGACACGCATCATAGTGGTGCTTGAGGAAAAATCAGTGGCTCGTCATCCCTACAGCCAAATGCCAATATCGTGATTAAATTTATATTTATTCAGGTTTGTTGACAGCTGTCCAACCATAAAAAAATGGCAAGGTATTTTTTATTTTATTTTCTACACTATCATATGACTTGCTGATGAACCATGCAAAACAATACAAAGTAGAGGAAAAGATATTCCAGCCCAACTATTTATTTACAATATGAAATATATTTCCGCTATGTTCACACTGCCATTCTGTTGTTTACTTGTAAAACTATGTAGACATTATGTTGTGACATACCCATTATAATTAACCCTTGGTCCAATATGCATAGTTGTGATTAATTTGCTTTACACATTATGTCATATCCCTTTGGTTTAACTGATCCGAGGAAATATAATTTTCTGTTGTCAAGAACCATAAGCAGCAGCATGTTTCATTGAGGACATTTTTAATCTTGCTGTCACAACTGTTTATTTTTCTTATTCTTTTTCTGACGTATAATTGAAGCTGCTTTAAGTGGGACATGTTTGAAAGTCATGATATTTGAAAGTGCCGAGGGGAAACAGTGTCTCTCAGGCAAGTCTTGCCGCAATTATTTTCCCAAAGATCAATGTATCATTTATTCCCTGGCATGTTTACTGTACACATGTGCAGGTGCTCTCATGCAAGAAAATGTTTTCAAATGTTATATGTTCAAAACACATGTGAAACTGTGGTTAATGATAAAGATTCAGACATGTTTGCAACAATAATTGGCCTCCATTTTCAATTGGGTTGGCTATCACTATCATTATGTTCACTTAGATATGAGGCAAATATCACATAATGCATATGTACAAATGATATAACCTCAATATTTGTGTAGTTCCCCTCTGAAAACTTTTGAATGGCAATCACTCAGGTCCAATAAATAAGTCCCAGGCTCGCTTAGTGGGATGTGTTAACCTCAAAAACACAGCAGTGAATCTGAGAAGTTGCTAAATTTGCCAAGTTTCATGTAAATGAACTCCCGAGGGAATTTCCCTTGAGTGTGCATGCAGAACAGAGGATGATTATATTTAACAATGGGAAAATTTCCTCTGTGTAAGCCAGTCGTCACATTCTCTGTGCGCACCCTGTCTGCTATTGTTCTCCTCTGCCGCATTTGTTTTATACCTGTTATTGCCTGCCATCCACTCCATCACTGAACCGGGACTTCAGATGCCTGCAAGTCCCTGTTTGTTCCTTCTCAGAGGCAAGGAACTGAGAGGAAAGAAAGATGCAGTGGTGCAATGGAGATAATTGATACCCCAGCTTAGCATGCCAGTGACTGTGGCTTTCAGGACATTAAGGAAATGAAAATGCAAGTCTGTGTTCACATTAACAAATAGGCAACCAAAATAGAACCACAAGAGCACTGCTGTTCTTAAAGAAGGCTTGTTTATGTCTAGCAACTTCGGATGTGGAGATGTATGGTTGTTTCTTTACAGAGATAAGGGGTAACAGAAGGTGCAAGTATTATTATTAAGTGCAGGTTTCATATCCACCACAGATATACAAGAAGTGTTCACAGTACAAATCATGACATCTTTTCTCATGTCTGCCAAACGTGAGCACCATTATTACTCGACCCCAAACCAATTTATCATTTCACCTGAGGATGATGCCATCATTTCCAGCATTATCACAATTTGGTTGCTGTGATGATCAAACCTGTGACCTTTCATTCACCCTCTGTAACTAATAGATTTCCTTGCTAGCTATCTCAGATTACTCACACTCTAATACAGTTAGCAATTCATTTAGTGAGGAGCAATGTTTATCTTACACATCCTGCTTTTACAGTTAGAATAGGACACCTCAAGGAAGCTCTGTAGGTTTACCTCTAAGTAGAGGGGTAGTGTCACGGGGTATGATTGTACCCAAATGCAGCACACTGAGGCAGGCAGACAGTTGGCAATGACTTTTATTGTTTACACAGATATGCAAAAGTTCAGGGGTCTTTAAGTTTAGCTTCATTGAAGTTCCAGCAGTGAGAGAATGTAGCAAGAGCAGGCAGGCAATACTTGAGAGCGGTCTGAGAGTTGAGACCGCACTGTAGTGCAGAGGGGTCTCTCCTGAGGCTGGTAGTGGGGTGAATTCAGACGTAGGTAGCACAACCAGGAGAACTGAGGGATGCAGGACTGGTGTTGCACCATGCAGCCACAGAGTCACAGACAGAAGGCTGAAGTAATTACCAGGGCAGAGATGACAGAGGTAGGTCGGGAACAAGCAGGGTCAGTACCAGGGAGTCAAACCAAGGGTGAGTGCTGGAATGGCTTGCATGGAGTTTGAAGGATAATCTGGCACTGAGGGAAAGGCAGCAGCTGCTGATATGCAGGGAGTGCTGATGAGGAGCAGCTGTGTGCACAGGTGAGTGGAGTTGTCTCAATGAGGGGGGCGTGGCTGGCAGGTAGAGTGGAAAAACACAGGGAGAGCAGGGGAGCAGATTGCAGGCTGTGACAGGTAGGTCACTGGGGACAAAATCAAACAAACAAACAAAAGAAAAGAAAAAACTGTTGCTTTATTTACATTCTATATGATCATCTAATTACTAGTTGTTGTCGAGTTTGACCTATTTTTAGGTACAGTGTTATCAAGCTCTAATAATAGTCCCTCCAGGAGGCTGTGATGTTGGTATCAATTTACAATTTACAATTTACGCAAATTCAGTCAATGCCCATACATTCTATGCAGCCTTGCAATTTTGTCCACTCACGGCAGCTTTACCACAAATTTGATTATTCAGAACAGGTTTGATCTTGTTACATTGTAAAGCTGCGTGCAGCATATTGAGTTGCTGAGCCCCTCCTTGCGCCTCTAGTCTTGAAAGTGGGAGTTCTTTGCCTGGGACCGAGTCACACACACAACTGTTAGCATCACACGGCTAACAGTACCTAATAGCAGTGTTGGGGGTGAATGCGTTACAGTAATATATATTATGTTTTAGCAGTAACAAAGAAATATAACACATTACCAACATAATTTCAGGTTATATTATTACATGTACATTATCACATAACACTTTACCACCCGAAATACACTGTTTATTGTTTTTATGTGTCATTCATTCACACCACTCCACTTCTGCCAGTGCGCGACCAGAAAAATTATTTTCCTGAGGGTTGTTGTGTGTTGTTAGTGTGCCGGTGATCAGCGCATTTGCGTCATGCGCCAATACGACGTACAGCAAATCCCATTCTGCTTTTACGTCCTAAGGTTGCCTGAAAGCAGCAGGGATAAAGAGCTGCCTCCCATTCGTTTTTCCTCATCCCATTAATCGTCACATCTGGCCTGGGTTATGTTGGCATATGTTGGATGTGTTCTCATTAACATTCCCTTCAACTGCAGAGCAACCCCGGCATATCTTCCCGTTCTTAGCTAAATGGCACACCAGGAACCTTCGGGTGGTTCTTCCAGCTCCGGTGTTTTAATTTGCGGTCATCAAAGTAACTGACTCGCACGACAATCCATTTGTTGTGCTAACCTCAACATTTGTTTATCGTGTTTCATATCATAGGACCACAAATATTCATCCATATCTCATAATTATTAGACTCCTCTACCTGACCCTCCCTGTGTCCAAAGCTATTCGTTTATTTTAAAAAGTCTATGCTATTTAATTGTTCTTCATCTTTGTTCTTTTTTTTTAATACAACGTGATAGCCGCTGTATGTCAGACCTGCACAGCACTGGATTTGAATCATCATGACCCTTATCCATTTATAATGCCCATTTGTTTTCTGAGGTCACTTTGGTGAAAGTAACACAAAAGTAGTGTAACTCAATTGTTTGGTGTTGCTGTGTTAGCTCATGCTACCCAGGAAGAGACAGCAGGAGATGAGTGGGTCACGCAGAAGGCCCTTCTGTTGAACAGCAGCAACAGCTGATCAGCGGTGACAAGCTTTCAACCGCCTCCCCACCCTCTACGCTCACCATCACAAACAGATTCTACTGTAATTCTGTGGGAAACACTGATGCTCATAATAACAGGCTCAGAATCTGAGACAGCATCACAATAATTTTTGCAATTTCCACTTGGCCCTGCAATTTCATCGCAAAAAAACAAAACAGAAAAACACTCATAAACATTGTAACATGCATAGCAGTCTTTTAGAAAAGCTGTGGTGGAATCAGACATCTCGGACTGGAGGAACGTTAACATGCCGTGTTGTTTCTCCTGAAATGTCCCTTCTGTGCAAATCAAAGATAACGTAAAAATCTACTGTTGGACCTTTTAAACTGTCACTGGTAACTCACAGATCATCTTTCAGTTGCCTCTTGTCTATGCACTTAATGTCATTATGTAACTGTGCAGCTGTAATCATTGCTGCTACTGGTATTGTTAATCATTACCAGTATTGTTTAATGATATTCTTCTCTGTCTTCAATTTGTTTTTCTTTTTTATCCTCTTCTTCTTGTGGAGTGACCTTTATGCACTCCTCACGAGATGACTCAGGACTGCTGAGGTGCTGCCATCTGGGAGTCTCCTCAGGGTCCTGTGAGTAACACAGCATCTCTGTAAGAATTTGGTTATTTGCAAATGCGAGCAGCCTCCCACTGAAAATTGTGAACCTCGCCTCTCATATTTTCAAAGATAATTTAGTGTTTTATCAATTGTTGTCAGACTCTTAGGGGGGAGACAAAAAATGTTTCAGGGGTTAATGTTAGGTTTCTTATTCTTTTTCTTCCCCACTCCTGCCCACCTCTCTCCTGCTTGGAAACTCCAGAGGAGCAGATGGCTTGGCATCACCCTGACAGCCCAGTGTCAGCCTGTCTCTTTGGTTTGTCATCCAATCCAAGACTATCTGTTAGCCTTGAATAAACATAGAAAGTGGCACACAAAAATTAGGCATGAACAATTTGAGGGCACTATTGAACTGGAATATGAAAACCCACCAAGATACGCCTCAATCAAAAGACAGGTTTGCACAGCAGGACTCCCCCTCAAGGGACAAAGACCATTAAAATGTGACAGAATAAACAAACACATTTACTTTGCACAGTTGGTGTGAAATGCCTTTATTTATTTTATATCAGCTCTAGGTGAGCTCAGGATGTGCAGAGTTTTCTCTGTGATAATTTCAATTTTCCTCCTAGAGAATGCAGAGAGAGAGAAGCAGCAGGCTGGTGATAAGACTGCAGGTACCGAGAGCACCAGGACAGCATCAACCAGACTAGAGCAGTTTATATAAATATATATATATTAATTAATTTATATAAACTACAATAACCTACCAACATTTAGCAAGTCTAAAAAACAAACAAACAAACAAACAAAAATCATATTTGGTGAAAAAATAACTTTACCCACAGTTGCACTTCTCTCTAATGACTACATTTCCCCCTAAAGAACATCATAATAACCTCAAACTGTTTTCCCTCAAAACAGATTTGGCAAACATTGCTTTAGCATCTATGTCCTTCAGCCTAGAGAAAAGCTGCATGAGGCTCTGACAGAGACACTTATGTTCTAGCATATGCTGTGTGCACAGACAGTAGCCATTATCTCTCCCCTGTGCCTCCCAACAGGGTTGCCAGATTCTCACTTAGGTACATTCACATGAATTGGCGCTCTAAGTCATGCGCATGTGAAAAAATGAATAATTTCATTCATTTATCTAAGATCACTACGAAATGAAGGGATAGGAAAAATAGGCAACCCTTTGCATTACAGTGTTAAGACTTAATGCTGAAAATGCCTATGATGTGTCTCCAACAAGCACCATGGTATAACCCTCTCTGTCAGTCTCTATGTCCATCTGGTCCATCCTTGTTCTTGAGCCTCTGTTTTGTATTTGTGTACTGTTAAGCAAGCAAGAAATACAAAAGTCTTTCACAGAGATACAGCTATGACTTTAAGATCAGATGAGAGTAAGCAAACATTGTAATTTTAGTTTTGTCTATATTTACCTCAAGGAGGTTTAGGTACATATAGTCACTGGTTGGAAGTTGCTTGGTGACAAAGCCAGGTGAATTTATACTGTATGTCATCTGCATAATAAATGTTCACTGATTTTGTATTATCTGACCTAATGCAGGCATGCAAAGTTATCCCAAAGGGGCCCAGGACTGAGCCTTGTGGAACTCCAAAATCATGTTGGGTCACTCTTATGTTTAGTTGCCAAATGAGTAAAATTATTTCCTGTCCTGGCTATAGGCCTTAAAGCACTTGAAGACTGTTTCATAAAGTCCAACCCAGTTCCCTGGTCTGTAGTATTAAATGGTATTAAATAGCATGTCAAAGGCAGCACTAATTATATTTCAGAACATCAGTGAGGATAGTCTTAATACTCAATAATGGCTTTATCAATTATTTTCACAAGGAAAGTTTCATTTGGGTCTGCTGTTGCTAATCACAGATAGATCTGGGCCACTGTCTTAAAAAAATGACTGAAAGACTGCAGTCTAGTAAAAAAGAAATGTAATAGAGAGCTAGAAAAAGAGAGAAACGACTGGTGGCTCTATATATACAAACGTAGATCAAAACCTTGTGCTATTGGAAAACGGGAAACAACAGGATTGACAGGAAGGCAACCCAGGCAATTGGAAAATATATAGAATGGAGACCTGCAGTGGTCGAAACATGTTGGCTCTTTTAATGATTTAGTCACTACAGTAAAGACTTCTTAATATTTCTTTCCACATTTTTCTATATTTTTCAGAGTGCCTGGATTGCCTTCCAGTCGATCCTATAATAGAGAGCCATGGACTATTTGTCTTCGGTCTATCTTCAAACTGTAAAAACACGAATGTTGTCAGAGAGCATCAAGGCAGCTTTTTTGACAGTTCTGTAGAAAAGAACAATTAGCTTTTGACTGTATTCCATTTTTTTGACATACCATATTTTGACATAATCTAAAGTCCATAAGTAGACGTAAGATCAGGCAATCGTGCTGTGTTTGCATTCGAAGTGTGTGCTCCTACAGTGTTTTATTGCATGTCAGTCAAGACTGTTATGAATTAAAACAATGTGTAGCAGAAAAGCATGTAATGAAAATAAGGGAAATGTATTATTAGCATTTCAGCATTTTTAAATTGGTTTATTAACAGCACATACTATTGAATAAGGCAAAAATGAATGGAAAATGTAACAAACAGGAATATCTGGACCTGGGAGCTCAACATACACAACTTAGAGCTTTAAATATGCTGTAGTAATGGCTTTTACTGCCCTGGAAAATCAGTCATCACCTTTTCAAACACTGTCTTGCCCCTCTCAGTTGCATATGACAAATGCAAAGTTCGAGGTGAAGCCACCAATTACTGTGCCTTCTTTGGTTATTCTGGTATTATTCTGAGACATATACACTTTTGTGATCATCCTATCCTCCCATCAGTTTCTAGATCAACCCAGACAAGTCTGTATTCATTAACATAAACGATTCTACAACACTGACTCACATATTCAAATATACAATTGATACAGTTTCTTCAGGGAATTTCTAAAGAATAACACACATCCCTGTAAACGTCTACAGACGGACTAATTAAACGTGTCTTTTCTTGGAAGATTCTTCAAAACAACATTTGGTTCATCTCCACTTACTAAGTGACACACCTGTTTTCATGAAGCTTTTGTTTTTTTTCTATTTGGCTTTCATTTGTCTTTGATGGACAAATGCTGTGAAAATCAACCCAGTAATTAAGTGTTCTCAGTTTTACAGAAACAAACAATAGAAAAAAAGCAGCAGTGTTCTTATTTTCTGTTGTAATCCTCCCACATTTACCTACTTTAATTAATTCCACATCTATATTTTTTTTCTGTATTGTCTTTATTTGTGTTCTAGCCAATAATTAAGGAAAACTGCATCAAACAGCCTGTCAGAATAATCCCATTTCAATCAGGAGAGACAGATTAATGAAGTAAAGATAATGCCTAATACAAAATATGAGGGTACAGATTAACAAATGATTTGTGCTGATTAAGATTTAACAGAAGTCTTTGGTGCGTGGACACCAGAGGGAGATTTTCCTACACATTCTCATACAAAATCCCCCATGAAGTCCAGACACTGGTGGAGGTGGTGGTGGCTGATGATGATTTTGAGGCTGATGGCTGATGAGGTGGATGAGGATGACAAATCTAAGAAGGCGGTGATAAGTTCGTTGGACCCATCTACCAAGCCGCCCCACTCAGACTTTCGACGCCTTAACTTTTATTCTTGTCCCACCACGTTTTCCCTGATGCCACCGGGTGCACGTAGAGATAGTGAGTGAGCAGTGAATGGCAGGGTGAGAAAGAAAAATACAGCCTAAGCATTTAAAGTATTGTCGTCCTGACTGAACTTTCGCCAGAGCTTTATTGGACAAGTGGACTGTCTACATGGGTGAAGTTTAGCATCCAGTCTAAAGTAGTATTAATATTAAGGCTGACAGCTTGTGTTGAATATTCCGATGTTGCCAATGACATGAACTTACAACCTAAAAATCATCAGCTTTATAAAATAGCTTAAATTATTCTGAAGCAAGGAGCACACCTCCTGAAAAAGGAATGTAATTAGCACTTCTGATTAATGTTCTTTACAGATGCACCTTGTGATTGCAAGTGCCCTATGGTTGATTTAGTATATGAATATGTCTTTGCTTTTATGATGAAATAATCAGAGTGGTATAAAGAAAAAACGTGCCAGCATTGCCAGAGTACTTTTAATAGACATCAGAAACACTTCATTTTTCTATGAAGAAATCGTGAGTTATGATTAGAATGGACTGATTCCTTATTAATGATCTTTTGATCTCGTGTCTTGTGCCGTGTACTTCCAGCTTTTTCTGCTCAAAACTGAAAACAAGTCATTGCAAAGATTGCAAGAACGAAGCAGCGTTGGTACAGTATGCCTGTGTGATTCTGTGTGAGAGACAAAGTGCAATGTGGGAAACAGAGATTACAGAGAGAAAGAAAGAAAACGAAAGAAAGAGGAGACAGAGAGGGAGGAAGGGAGCCATAGAACAATCATATTTGGGAATTAGGGTGTATCAGTGCTGTTACGTGAAATGAGGTGCTCCACTACAGGTTGGTTCCAGGCAGTGAAATGATAGATGAAAAGGAGAAACAACAGTAGTCAATTACAGCAGTGCATGATTAACCTAAACTAATTAAGACCTCTGGGTAATGGAAGGAAAGGAAACACTAGCCGTCCCTTCCCTTTTACAGTGTGAACTCCCAGTGCAGAATCTGTTCTGAGGCTGCCTTTGTTCTCTGTGTCCCAGTCCTCAGCCCAGCTGAACGACTGCCATCTCTACTGTAACTTTCCCTCTCTGTCTCTCTCTCTCTAACTTACAGTATGTTTGAGTCTATATGTTTGTGTGCATCACCTTTCATGTATAGTATTGTTACCTCAGTTAGCCAGAAATTCCGCTGATTGAACTTCTGCACAAAAGGAAAGGACATCATTAATCAGGCATAATGTTGCAGCAATTAAGTTCTAAGGAGAGAAAAAGCCAAGCATGGATTTTAGTCTGATAAATTGACACAGGAATGTATTAACAGTGATATTGTGTTTTTTATGAATGCTTGTACACCCCTGCAGACCATTCGTTAAAAAAAAAAAAATAAAAAAAAATAATAATTGGATGGACATCAATTACAGCAGATTTCTGCCTGGGATAATATTCGTTTGACCAAAGAAATCCTTTGTTCCAACTGATGTCATACCTCAAAGTCATAGCTAGCTCGCTGCCAAAATGAGGGAAGATCTTATCAATTTAATTCCTCCATTCCTAATATTGTACGATAAACACTTCAGAGACTACCTCAAAATAAAGGACAATATATGGCTTGATATCGCCCAGCAGCTGGGATACCATGAAGATGATAATGTACCTGATACGCACTTGCTAACATTATAGGTTGGTCGTGGACTCAGACTAGCTACAAGGTTTAAATTTGGCTAGTTTATGTATAGTGCAGTTAGCATTATTCCCTATAGACATTCTTTGTTTGCATAGATTCTTGTTGTTTTTTGACAAAAATGAAACACAGCAATGTGGAGAACTTGCACCACACCCGGTGTGCATGATTATCGAGCAGATTTTCCATATTGCTGCACAGCATTTTTGCATTGCATTGGTTTGAAATGGTATAAAATGTGGCATTAGCAGACTTTCCAAAGGACAAATCCAGATTTCACTCCACTCTAATAGAGGCCATGATTTTGCAGCTGTACTCCGTAAACCTTGAAGGAATAGTCTGACTTTTTGGGATATACATTTATTTCATTTTTTGTGGGGAGTTCAGTGTGTTTACCTGGCTTCAATCTTCCCACCTACCTCTTGACAAAAACTCAAATAAGGGTATTTTTCCAAAAGTCAAACTCTAAAATCAGTGGCAACATTATTGTACAGTAGATTGATCATTATGGCCTGTAGATTCATAACTTTGGACAACCAGATACCGCCCCCCAGCAAATTCGAATTTGCACTGCACGGGAATCTGGCCCCGACGAGCAGAGCCCGTTGAATCGCCATCGGACCAATCAGATCAGTCTATGATGAAGACAGCACTGCGCCGTAGGAGTCGAAAAGTAAACAGCCAAGATGGCAGCTGCCGAAGGACCGCTTCCATTCAATTTAGCTTTGGAAGAAACGCTAAGCCAACTACACTTATCTTTTTCCTTGAGAGAGGAACAGAAGACTGCCCTAGAAGTCTTTGCTTCCAGGAAGGACGTTTTTGCCATTTTGCCAACGGGATATGGCAAAAGCATAATATATCAGTTAGCCCCACTGGTCAGCAAACCAATGGGGCTTAGTGAATGAATGAATACGTCACCTTGTTTTTTGCTCTGATTGGCTATCCTGCTATCCAACTGCGTGCGGTGGCATTTAATATGCCTCAGTTAGTGCCGCCCCTTGGGTAGGAAGGGTGTATCGGTGAGGGCCAGACTCAAAATCTTTCTAGATTTGAGTCTGGATTTCCAGGCTACCAGATACTGTCATCATTAATTAAATTCCTCACAAAACAAATGAAAACAAAACAAAACTTTATTTGAGCTCATTTTCGTGACTTTTCTTTCTTTCCTCTTTTTTGTCTTCATTCATTCATTCATTTTCTGTAACAGTTTACCCTGTTAGGGGTTGCGGGGTGGGGTGGGAGCCTATTCCAGGTGACATAAGGGGGGGAAGCGTGATACACCCTGAACAGGTCACCAGAGACTGACAACCATTCACACTCACATTCACACCTACGGACAATTTAGAGTCACCAATTAACCTGCATGTCTTTGGACTGTGGGAGGAAGCTGGAGCACCCGGAGAAAACCACGCTGACACGGGGAGAACATGCAAACTCCGCACAGAAGGGCTCCTCCAACTGAGTGGCATGGTGCTGCGGTAGTTAGCCTTGTTGCCTCACAGCAAGAGGGTTGCTGGTATTATTATTGTAATTTTATACAACAGTTAGTTCCGGCCCTGCAATCTGATTGGTCGAGAGACAGTAAAACCGTGATGATATTGGAGTACAACATCACGGTTATTTCACTGTGTATGTATCACTCCGCCTCACAGCTGATTGCAATCAACAATCAAATCAAAACTGACGGTTAGTGTCAGTTAGGTCAGCAGTTGCGTTGTAGGCTAATTAATTCATCCACTGTCAAACAGCCAAAAATATGGATTTATTTCCTAAAATAAGTTTTGAATTGAACTATGAATGGTCATCAGAGGAAGATGAGGGAGAGGAGAAGCTGAATCCATCTGAGCACACATCCAGGTTTGTCAGTGTTTCATCAGCGGAGCTCAATGACTTGGAGAAAAGCAACATACTGTCAGATCAGAAGGCAGAGTCGGCTGTGCCTGTGAAGCGACAGTCCACCATGCAGTCACCAGAGACTTATTTCACCGGCTGCACAATTAATGGAAACGTGCAGATAAATGTGTATAAAGAGTAAGTGCCTGGCGCACCATGTCTGCGTTACATAGCAACGGTGACAGCGGAGTCCTGAGGGAACTATTTTTGTTGGCGGAAGACAAATAAAATGCTTAAATTATCTATTTTGTCCTCATTTTTCAACATTTCTTAATCAGCCTTGCTTATTTAACTGTTGAACTGTTGTATAAAAGCAATATCACACTCGAGCTTGTGATGTTGTACTGTGATATCGTCACGACTGTGATTCGGTCGTAGGCATGAGGCCGCAGGCCATAGCCGTGACGATATCACAGTACAACATCACAAGCTCGAGTGTGATATTGCTTAAGTATCATTAGTATAAGTATTATTATTTTAGGATATTGTTACTTGTGTAGTCGACATTCTCAACATTAATATATAGAGAGACATTTTTGGTGATGATCCTCTAACAATATCTTACCAACTATCACTTTAGCAATATCAGTCCTGACATCTGGAAGAAGAAATCAAATAAATCAAATATTGCCATCCATTTTGCCACTCTGGTCTTTCTACATTTTCCCCTGCATGTTCTTCATCATGACTACACTACAACACACAGGCATGTTGTGTTTATTTTTTTAATTGGACTGCTGGTGAAAGAGACAGATGAAGTGGGAACTGCTCTTAAAATTCCTGTCATACTTAGACTGACTACTCTATAAAGCTGGGGAATAAAGCAGCCTGTTATGTTAATTGCACTGCTGCACTTCATGCAACTTCACCTTGATGACAACTCCTCCCGCTGTGGAAGAATGTCAGTTGTCCGAACACAAGGGCTTGTTTAAAAGCCTGATGAGGAAAAAAATAAATAAATAAAACCCTACATGCCTCTTGGTCCACTGCTTACTCGATGGATCATGGGACATTAGGAGCCAGACAAGTATCACAACAGACAAATATATTTGCATCAACTATGCAAAATCAGAAAATGAGGACCGTGTTGTCTGGGCTTTGCAAATTTGGAAAACAAAGTGTTGCCTAATTATATTAGCTCTCCTAGAATATCCAATCTAGGAGTAGTCAGTTAATGCTAATGGGTGATTGGTTGTTTTTGTTTCTGAGCGATAAATTCCTGAACAATGCGCCGGCGGGGAATGATTGACTGTGTGGATGTGGATCAATGCCGGTTGCTCTTTAATCAGGACACATTAATGCATAAACTGTTTCACAGGTGACCTGGATCCACTCAGCTTTGAAGTTGTCAGTGATCTTCACTAGTCATCAATTTGCAAGAGCTCATCATTTAGAAAACCCCCTTGCTCCGTCTCTTTGCATCCTGGGAATTGAAAGAGGCTTTTTCCCCCTCTCTGCTTTGGGTATGCACCGTGCTGCTTAAGAGCCTGCAGGAGGCAAAATGCTGACATCAGGCAAAGTATTTGGAATTTCTTAATCTGTTTTCTCAGAGTATATACACCCTACATAGTATATATACACTCCAGCTTATCTTAATTAGCCAATGCCTCCCAGTTGTTGTTGCTGTCTTGATCATTCTCAGTGTCGCAAGTCAACCGAATAGAATATCCAACATTTTAATTTACAGATAAAGTTATACTTCAGCCCCTTGAAACCAAGGCATATAAAGACTTTTATGGAAAATACTTCCATCTATGACTGAGTGAAATCAGATCCCTCCTCGAACACAACTTTTGTCACACTGAAACACTGTTTCTGTCACTCAAACTACGGTGGGAAGTAAAGCCGAGACAGGAAATCACCACATCTCCACTAATGATAGGGATTCTCTGACATTACATTATCTGAGCTGATTCTATTTCCCCCCAAAAGCCTGTCTCGCGCAGAGCCTCTTCTTTGACTTTCCTAATGAACTAACTTTCTATTCAGGTTGAGTCTGCTCCAAATGCCACCTTTCCTGCCATGTAATGTCACATTTCCATGTTCAAACGTCAATGTTTAGAGTTCAGTTTTTACATTGTAATAGTCTGTGAAGACTAATTAAAGTGAGGCCAGATGTCAGAATGTATTGTTATGCATCAACTGGTCCAACCCTTGATATTAGAATTAGTGAGAATGAGATCAGAATTTAAATAATAAATTTGACCTTAGCTCAGCAGTGATGTTATTATTGAACAAAAGTTTGTATAATTTAGACTTTTTCCCTTTTTTGATACTACTCCTGCAGGCACCAAAGATGGAATTTGTTTTAATTTTTAAACGGGGCCATTCATGTTAACAATTTTATGTTATCAAATTAAAAAGAAAAATGTGTTTTCTGCAAGGTATCTTGTTTAACATCATTTCAATATAATTTGCCTATTTGCTCAAATTTTTGAAAAGTCCCATAAAAAACAAATTCCATGTAAATGTGCAAAATGTAAATAAATAAAAAGGACTGATTTTGCCTCATTGGTTTCAACGTGATTATCTATATCTCATTATTATATTTGCATATCAGGCCAGTAAGTTTTGACTAGAATATTGTTTATCCATCCATCCATTCATTTCATCCGCTTATCCAGGGTCGGGTCGCGGTGGCAGCAGGCTGAGCAAAGCACCCCAGACGTCCTTCTCCCCAGCAACACTCTCCAGCTCCTCCTGGGGGGCCCCAAGGCGTTCCCAGGCCAGATGAGATATGTAATCCCTCCAGCGTGTTCTGGGTCTGCCCCGGGGCCTCCTACCAGTGGGACGTGCCCGGAACACCTCCGGCAGGAGGTGCCCAGGAGGCATCCTGATCAGATGCCCGAACCACCTCAACTGACCCCTTTCGACACCAAGGAGCAGCGACTTTACTCCGAACTCCCTCCGGATGTCCGAGCTCCTCATCTGAGGCCAACCACCCCACAGAGGAAACTCATTTCCACCACTTGTATCTGTGATCTCATTCTTTCGGTCACTACCCAGAGCTCATGACCATAGGTGAGGGTTGGGACATAGATGGACCAGTAAATCGAAAGTTTCGCCTTCCGGCTCAGCTCCCTCTTTACCACGACGGACCGGCGCAGCGCCCGCATCACTGCAGAAGCCGCACCAACCCGCCGATTCATCTCACACTCCGTTCTACCCTCACTCATGAACAAGACTCCGAGATACTTGAACTGCCTCGTTTGAAGCAGTAACTCTCCCCCAACCCGGAGAGGGCAATCCACCGGTTTCCGGCAGAGAGCCACGGCGTCAGACTCGGAGGTGCTGACTCTGACACTGACACTGCTTCACACTCGGCTGCAAAACGCCCCAGTGCATGCTGGAGATCATGGTGTGATGAAGCCAACAGAAACACATCATCTGCGAAAAAGCAGAGATGCAATTCTGAGGTCCCCAAACTGGACCCTTTCCTCCCCACGGCTGCTCCTCGAGATCCTGCGAAATAATCCAGTGGCAGTGTCATTTTGAATTCTTCTGACCCTGATAGATGTCTGTCTAATTGTTACAATCTACTTGTATGTGTCCTCATACACGTACTGGGGGATATGAATAGATTACAAGTTTTCATTTAATGTACATATTGCTACTGTAGTAAAGAAGCTTAAAGTGAAGATTGGCTTTTATTTTAGAAATAAGTCCTGTTTTACTTCAGTGCTAAGAAAAAGCTTGCGGAAGCTACTTTTCTGTGTGTGACTGATTACAGTGACATATTGTATACGCATGCAACCTCCTCCATTTTATGTAGCCTTGATTCAGTGTACCATGCATCTCTACGTTTTATTACAAATGCAAAGTCCCTTAGTCATCATTGCATTCTTTATGATTTGGTGGGCTGGACATCACTGACCACTTGCAGACAACAGCACTGGTTTATTTTTATCTATAAAGCAATATTGGGCAAACTGTGTGTTAGCTGTCGAAGCTACGCTCCTCCAAGTGGTTGCTTTTTAATGTACCCCGGGTTTTAACGGATCTGGGAAAAACTGCATTCTCCTACTGTGCACCATGGACATGAAACAATCTTTAAAAAGATCTAAAATTTGAAACACTCATATCCTTTGATGAATTTAAGGGCATCGTGAAGGATATGGTGATAGAGACATGCACTTGCTTTTCTTGAGAGGCCACTCTCTGCTGTTGGCTGCTACCTTGGCCAGTTCTTTCTTGTAAAAGAGATTTTCAATCCCAATGGGACATCATGGTTAAATAACTAAAAGAAATTTCTTACTGAAAATATCCGGCCAGCCTTCTCGGAAACATCTCAACTGGTACACAACATTCAGTGGAAACATAATACAGGATATCATCAACCATTAAATTTGACCTTAAGAAGTTTTTTGAGGGTCTTTGTCAAAGAAAAAATGAGTTTGCTTGGGAGTGAGACTGCATTTATTGATGTTTGGATCTTTTGAATAATTAGCTTTGAAAATATATGTTGAAATCAGGACCCATATGCTGCTGGGAAAAAAAAGAGTTTCTTTCTCTTTTATTCTCATTCAGTGCTTCATTAATTATCCGTGTGTCTAACTGACATGAGTCTGATCCTCAAGATGAGGCAGAAAGATGACAAAAAGTCAAGCGAACAAGGTATAGCCAGCAGATCAAAGCAAGGCTCCTTTTTACACAGTTACAGTATGTGTTGCTGCATTTTTTCTTTCATTAATTTATTCATTGATTTTCATTTGTCTAGTTGTTGTTGGAGTCATAGCTGCCTCTGGTTGAGACCTCCACTAATGTATTTTTTAGAGGCACAGTGTGGGACAATGCTGAACAATAAATATTCCAGGGGCTGTATAGACCAAATCTGGCAACCAGAAGCTCCTGTCATGACCAATTAGAAATGCTTTGTGACTCAAAAAGTCGCTCACAGGCATGAGGCAGCTGTACCTGTGGCCATTGTCAGTCAACGGACAAAACTGCACCGGTTAACCCTGTGTGAAAAAAGGGGGAGTTGCAGCCTTGAGTACAACAGCGGTTCTAAAGATGAATTCAATGAATATTTTACAATGCCTTCATTATGGGTGCATGTAATTACTGCCTCTCCTATAATGCTTGACTAAGCCTCAACGAGTAGAAGTGAAGTGGGGAGCATGGAAGGTTTGAATTTGTTTTCCCCCTCAACAAAAACAAATTACTGTAATGGTTTAAAACTCATTTAAGTACTTTGATCACTAAGTGATGCATGTGCTGATACTTTCTAATTCACTTCTGAGTGAACACTGCTGCTTTATTAAGCCTCTCGAAAACTCGACCCAGTGAAGTGGTACTGCTGCTCCTTCAAAGCCATGTGGAATTTGATTTTTCAGATTCTGTTTTTCTTCGCACTTCAATGAGCTCCTAGTTTGCCTGTGGTGACGCGACTACAAGGAAGACTTGGGGATTATTTTCTGTGCCTGGGTTGAACCCAAAGAAAGTTTATGGACTTAAGAAGAGATAAACAACTCATCATAAAATGTCTGAGGTCCACTTTCATGTCAATGTTTCCTTCACTTATCTCATCGTCAGTGCCACAGTTTCTATGCAAACATAGTGAGATATCACCGCCAAACTGAACTGTACTGTGTGTTTTTCGGATTGCTGACAGATAATATTTATCATCTAACTTTTGCTAAATCCCTCGAATTAATTGGGTTTCTATCCACATCTACTGGTGACTTAAGATGTGTCCAAAGTTTTATTTTATGCTGTTTTTGAAACAGAATTTTTTTAAAATGTATATACTTAATTAAAACACTGTGTGATGGAAACTCATTTGTTAAAGAAAATTCCGCTCAATTCACTCTGTTGACCTTACAGCCATGCTTTTTATAGCACATAGCAGCACAGCACCAACAACAACACCACGCAGCCACAGTGAGAAATGTATTGCACACCATACAGTACACGTAACGCCACAAAATATAAGTTTTCTGTGCATTCATCTGACACTGCCTGTATGGTACACGCTGAATCTCCAATTAAGAAATATCTATTTATGGCACATAACACAGATGCACAACAACACCACAGCCTCAATATCGCAGTGAAAAGGAAGTGTGATTTTTATATCGTGGAGCAGCAGGTGCTGAATGATCTGGAGGATTAATGCAAGGAGTTCTGTGTCTTTATTGCAGTGAGTGAAAAGGCTGCCTTCACAGTGGTTTGTCTTTGTGGCGAGTGATTTGTACCGTACCGCCTCCCCAATAGTACCAAAAAAGAAAAAGGAATAAGAAGCACAGAATGTCACAGCAGCTTCAGTATTCTCTCAAGGATGCGTTATTTTCAACAGTATATTTGATATGAGATCATGTTGTGCTCTCATGTTTCGCTCTCTTTATAGAAGCAATAGTTGGTGCATCAGAAACTAAGTATGTCTTTTGCCTCTTCAGATGCCATCATTAGCTGACACTGCATTACCATGACAGGCTGTCCCATTCAAATATCCAGGGATTTTTTTTTTGTGTCTTACTTTTTTTTTCTTTTAATTTGTTTACTTAAATGGACCTGATTGGTACATTTTATTTATCACTATTTTTTAGCTCTATTATGAGTGTAATTTGCCTGACAGGTAGATTGGCACTGCTATTACCACCTTATAGTCAAATTAATGTGGGGCCACATTTGGGTGTCTGGCATTTAAATTAGGTGTTTGCTACCAAGTAAAAGGCCTGTAGAAGATCAAACCTGCCAGAATCCTCCCATCATATCATTTTGAGAAGGAAGCCTGCAATGTGCTTCCAGTAGAAATATTTGGCATGGTTAGTTTTTGAATTGGCAATAAGCATGTTCCTCTGATCTTCTCTGATGGTTTAAAGAGTTTTTAAAAATGTACACAAACATTGCTCTTTAGTATATTCTGAGGAGCATCAAGCCTGTGAAAAGTTTCATAGTTTATTGGGTTTCACCATCGAATGGTGTACATGTCATTATCGAAGCAAACTGTATGCAATATTTGCACTCCTGATCGAAGCGCTGATCTCTGACCTGTGTCTTTCTAAAGAGCTTTGTAAAGGAGCCTATTAGCAGTATCTTGACACGAGGCGGCCACGTGTTCTGTTGAAGCAGCGCATAATAGCTTCATGCACCAGATCAATAGATCAATCAGGCTTTCATTGCTAATTTGCAGGTTTCTTTCCTGCAGCGCAGCATATTAAAAAGAGAAGGCAGCACTCTTACAGTACAGCACGCTCGCTGCAGACCTACAGTCACCTCACCAAATTACATCTGCCTACATGTTGTGCCTCATTCTATTGCTATGCAGCCTAATAAAGCAATTGCACCTTGAGCAAAAATCAAGAGTTGCTCTCAGTCTTACAAGGTTAATCGGATAATTTATAACAAGCCTGTTGCAAAGCCACCTCTGCTGCACGGCAGTTCAGCTGAGGCAGCAGTGGATGTACAACTATGCAAGCACACACACACACACCCATGCAGGCGTTTGCTGAGTACACACAACACAAGTTTGGCATGACCCTTATCAGAGTCTGGCAGTCTAATTACAGCTCAGGCAGTGGGAATCCATTGATTTGAAGATAAATGTTAGCACACCTGTGTGCTGAATCCATTACAATCTTTATCTTAATGGCTCTGGGAAAATGCTTCATTAAGGCTCATTACAATAATGTGAGGCATTAAGCATTAATTAGTTTACCATTGTGGTTTGTCAGATTTACTTTCCGACAAAAACAAAATGCTGTGTAGTTCAGGAGGCAGGAACAGAGTAGAGCTACTGTCCATATCAAACACCTTGTTTCATACAATATTCAAGGGTAATTTTGGGAGCTTATTATATTCCACATGGAGCACCAGATGTGTGGCACACCAGGGCAATTCAAATATTGTCAACCACAGCAAAATACAATAAATTACCTTCTAACTAGTGGAGTTTCAAATATTTTCCTATGATTGTTTTAACATTTGGACAGATGGCAGAGAAGAGCTGAGAATGATTTGCAAATACCATATGACCCAGATCTGCCAGGTAATGCATATCTAGTACCACCGCTGACACCATCTGAAGGGAATGGTCCTTGGACTATAATGAGCTGTGAAATTACACTATGAATAGAGAATCCAGGGCTCCAGTCTGCCCAGTTCCTCCTGTTAACTTGGGGAAACTGAGCAGAGGACACCGAGGATGAGGACAACTTACCTAACTTAAATTCTGATGACTGAGTAGAGGGATGTGGTGCAGGAGGCTCTCAGAGATTTGAACGCTGAGAGCGACATAATCATGACGGCTGGAATGGTGAATATCATGGAGCACAGTTATTTCAGGAGTGGGAGCACTGGAAGAGAGGTAATGGCAGGGAATGATTGACATCTCGCAGGGCGCACTCGGGCTCCTTTGGAAAGAAAGATTTTTGGTCGGTGAAAAATTGGCTTGGATTTACATCACCTTCATTATTTTACCCAGCAAGGAGAAGTTACAAGCAATATAACAAGTTTGTAACTGTTGCAGCACCATTTCTGTCAGCAGATGGCATGTATCGAACAAGAAGACGCAGGAAAAACCTTCTCTGAAATGAGGATTTGTCTGCACGTACATTGGAAAGACCATCAGTGACCTCAGCTGATGGGGTGCAGCGTATTTCTGTCAAACTCACTTTTTTATGTTTTATTTTCTTTTTTTCTACTCCTTAAAGTTGCTCCCACATAAGAGAGAAATGAGAAACATAAATAAGAAAATTCTCGGATCAAGGAATCTGAAGCAGCGTGCACTCCCACTTCCCAGAAACATTAATTGATTATTACTGCATCCACTGCAAACTGCATATTTAGTGAACTTTTAAGAAAAAATATTCATTTGAAATGGGACGTAATAAACAACAGCAAAGGACAGAGGGGACTAGGTCTGAGCATAACAACTAGATGAGTGTATTGTAGTCACAATGGGAGTATATTGTGTCAGCTGTGCCCTGGACTATATGAGTTCATCTGGCTGAATACACACAACATATCCTCATACAACAGTTCATACGATATCTAACAAACTGGCATCCCACAAATGACCTTATGTACCTAAGGTGAAATCCAAGCTCATCACATATCGTCACTTGGTCAGTGCCATTCACGTCTACATAATATTATCTGCTAGGTATCCTCCTGCAATTGCTGTTGTTTTGGTATGGTGTGCAACACAACCACGTGGTTAGGTTTAGGCAACAAAAGCACGTGGTAAGATTTAGAAAACAACATCATGCCTCTCCATTAATATGGGAAGAGAACACTGACCTCCCGGATGAAAGTCCGGGACGGTGTTCCAGGACAGCATGTCAAGTTATGCCATGCAACATAAGCACGTGTCAACATATTCTTTCTCCAACCTCGTCATGTATTGACGTTTGGTTACGGACTTTTCACGTCCAGATATGACGATATTGGTTGTTGACGTTCTAGGTCGCCGTGTCAAGTTCTGCCTGTTACATGCATTGTCTTCTTTCAAAGTACACTTTAATAAGTGTAATTTGCCATTTACATACAGTGTCTTTCAAAATAAAAGCACAACGTCAGTACAAAGCAAATTGATGTATTGTTTCCCTTCAACAACTAACGCACATGACTGGGTTTGGAAAAAAGACCAGGTTTGGCTTTATAATCTTACGGGATGCGAACACCACTCTCCTGGGTGAAAGTCGGTGTTTCCACCTGCCCTACTCAGACTTTGCCGTCTTAGCTTTCGGTCTTGTCCCGCCACGTTTCCACCTGATGCTGCCAAGTGCTGTTTAACTATAATAGTGACTGGCTGCGTATCGTGCCGACATAAAAGGACAGCCTTTTTCATGTCTGATGCTGCAAGTCACTGCCCAAGCACTGGATATCAACGACTTCAGACTGAGACTAGGTTGCACTGGTTAGGTTTAAGAAACAAAAGCACGTGGCTTGGATTAGAAAAGAACATCATAGTTGGCCTAGCAAACCGGCCTCCTAGGTGAAAGTCCGGGGTTTGTTGATTTCATCCACTGCCCCTCCTACTCACTCTTTAGGGACTTTCCAGCTACTTTTTTTAGGTCATTACTGGCAGCGTTTTAAAGGGAGGTGCATCGTACCGCCATGACGGGTGCTGTTTGTCCATGTTATTAACTGACGCCGCCAATCTGCATGTCTACTATTGTGTGTGAAAGGCTCTGTCCAGCTGTGTTACAAACTGATGCTGCCCAGTGGCATATCATACCACCTCAAAAGGTGGCTTTTGGCGTCAATGTCTGATACTAAAATTTTTGACAAAGCAGCGGTATTTAATGACTTTGGAATAAGAACAGGCTAGTTATGTTTAGGCAAATAAAGTTACTTTGGTTGGATTAAGGAAGAGAAACATGGTTGGGCGTCTTTAGTTTTAGGCAAGTTAAGTTACATAGGGTATGTTTCGGAAAAGAAACATGGTGATGACGTACCTTACAGTAAACTCAGAGTTGGTTTCATGCAGTGCCGAACGCCAGCCTCCTGGGGGAAAGTCCTGTGCTGTTTAGGAGATCCACCACTTTGACCTGCCTCTTTGCATGGACTTTCATTCTTTATACTACTTCTTTCTTTACTCCCACTAGCACATTGGTTGTGTGACTGCAGCCTTCCCAATTATGTAGGGTACGGTGTGTGTGTTTTTGTAGGTAAACCTTTGAACAGCCTGATACAGAACCAGGAACAAACTGAGATTAAAGATGAAAAACAAACCAGTTTTTGAGATCAATTTTACATTATCATATAGCCATAGGCTATGTGAGGTAGAATTGTAAAACCTTATGTTGATCGTCTTGTCTTAAAATGTTGGTTAGTTCATGTTGTAATTGCAGTTACCATCCACTAATATACACTAAAACCAACCTGCACTGGGTTTATATCACTGAGTGGTATATTTTTGTTTGTTGTGTGTGAGTATGAGTGTCAATGGGTGAATGAGAGGACAAACTGTAAAGCACTTTGGATAAAAGCACTATATAAATACAGCCAAAAAGAGACAATGTTAGAAAATGCCAAATCTGTAGCAAAAGTTGAAAACCAGTTTTAATATTTTTGTAGCATGTTTAGCTCATTGTCCTTTATTCAACACTTAATAGCGTTGCAATTGAATTTACATCTGCTGTTTTTTTTTCGTCTCTCATTTTCTCTTTTTTTTTATACCTTAAAAGCCACTGTCAACATCCCGGCAGGACTGCAATAACAATATATCAAAAAGCACAGGGACGTCAGGGAGTAAATACCAAACATTGTTTTGCTCAGGCAATGAAAAGAAAAGAAAAAGAGACGGGAACTTCTTTCACACTCAATTGATTTCCTCCTAAAGATAAGACATAGCGGTGATGTTGTTTTCTGATACTGTTGGTGAAAAAAAGGAAAAAATCCTACATTCATTCTCCTGCCAAAGCCAAAGTAAATAGCTCAGCCAGCCGTCCACTAACTACTGAACCAGGCTCTGACCGAGAACAGCTGGAACCCACTGAGGCAGAACACATCTCCCCTGATTCAGGTCATTCCTCGGTTATCCCATACATTTATATACAGTAAGTATTTATTTATTTTTTTATCCCCTCCTTCTCTGCGCTGGCAGTCACACTCGACCCTCCTTTTAACAACTGTAGCATCCCTCCTCCCTCCACCTCTCTCTTTGCCTTAGGCCCGTGGGTGGTTCAAATAATTTGCTTAATTTGTTGCCATTCACTCTCAGGACATGGATCAAAGAACTGTTAAATTGCACTGACGTGGCAGCATCTCAGAGTGACTGAGAGTGGAAGGAGAGAGGGAGACAGAGAGACAGAGAGAGAGGTAAGCCCTCCAGCTAAAGGAGGAGACTTCCAACATCCTCACTGCCACCACTGTGTATGTGTGTGTGTGGGCGTGTGTGAGTGTGTGTGTGTGTATGTACGTTTGTGCCAGGGGAAGATGAGGACGGAGACACCTACTCTCTCCAATAGCAGGCCAAGTCCTGTTGCTGTGTGGATGCTGCTGATAATGGCTCCAGCCAAGTGAGATATTATGTCAATAGACATCGCAGCACTACTAAACTCGGCTGTTTACTGGTGATGAACACAGAATGAGTGGTTATTTATACTGGGAATGTTACGGGATTAAAATAAAAGGGTTAGCCAGGAATGATGTAAACTTTTTGGATCCGAGCCTCATTTCCTGATCCCCTCGCGGTCCCAATACCCTGAACCAAGACAATTGCAATTTCTACACTCAAACTACTGATCAGCACTTTCTCTTCACTTTTCTGTCCTATTCTCGCTAATTCTAATTAATAAGCCGCATGAAACGTCAACTTACCACAGAGTATGATCATGAAAAAGACCATTAGAATGATGCAATTAGCCAGAGGACTCCGATGAGAGATACATGCAATCAAAGTGTGAAAAGAGGAAGGGAGGCTATGTAGCAGTGGGCTGGGGGGAGGAGAAAAAAGCAGATGCTGCAAAAAAAAAAAAAAAAAGATCTTCAAAGAGAGGGATGGGGTTGAAAACCCAGGAGAGGGAGCTGCGGGAGCACTTGTCTTCTTAGGCATAAATGTGACAGAGCTCCTCCCGGACCAGGGAAGACATAGAGAGCCAATGAGCAGCAGGGGATAGTCTCTCTTTCTTCATTTATCTCTTCCTTTTTTTTAACTCCTCTTTACTTTTTGTGTTAAAATTTGCAACTGGAGGAGACACGAAGCATCTGTTGTAATTAAAAGTGACAGTCAGCCTCGACATACAGACAACAACTCATGTTTGAATAAGACAACTTCTGCTGACTGCACTTTGTTGACGAGTCTATAATGCTTTATATTAGAGAGCTAGATAGTTAATCCATGCTTGTTATGTATAACATTGCATCATATTAGTTTTCCCAAAGGAGACAGTGTCAATCCACAGCTGTCAGGTCTGATGAGTTATGTGCCCTGCAGTTACAGTACTCCCAGACACAGCAATGTGTGCATTTACCACATGATGCAACTGTACAAACAGCGGTAAAGTCCTGTTTGCAAAGGCTGTCTCCACTTGGACTTCAGCACTATGGACAGAGACATTTTTATCAAATAGAAAAAGAGCAGCTGTTTTGAACTGAACTTGCTGCATGAGCTTGCACTGCATATTGTACACTCAAGCAGTGATTCAGCTTGAAATAAAATGACAGTACCTTTGATTGAAATTTATTTATAATAAACCATTTTCCATTGTGAACAGTGCTTCTTTCTTTCTTTCTTTCTTTCTTTCTTTCTTTCTTTCTTTCTTTCTTTCTTTCTTTCTTTCTTTTTTTTGTCCTAGCCTGTCACTCTCAGTTATTACCTTGTCAGTGACACGGTCCCTGGTACTGACAGGCTGCATTAACTTTGCCTAATGTCACTTTAAGATGAAATTTAAAGCGGGATTTATGCTTGTGTGTCAGCTCTATGCAGAGCCTACGCAGAGGCCTATGCACATGGCCCACACTGTTGTGAGCATTTATACTGCTGTGGTGTGTCTGTGTCACGCTGCAGGTACACCTCCAAAACACTAGTCAGCAGCAGGGTTTCTATGAAGTGTTGTAAAGTTTAGTTGATACAAAACTCACATTTAACACACATTAAACATGGCTCGATAGAGACAATTTCAAACACAAGTACACAAATTGGCTTCACTATAACTCGCAGCATTCACAGACATAAAAATTGTCTTTTGCCAGACATGTTTTATCCACAAATCCAAAATATTAGCACATGCTCATGGCATTTTACATTATATAAATTAGTCTGACAGCTAACTTGACTTTACTCATATGAAGCCAGGAGCAACAGCAACTTTTAACAAAGGTAAGTTTGGTTCCATTACAACTCACAAGGTTCACCGACAAAACAACTGTCTTATACCAAACACATTTTCCAAACAAATATAACATGCTAACATTATTAGCACAAGCTTATGGCATTTTACATTGTATAAATTAGCTTCGCGATGACTTCCTCTGCTCATATGAAGCCAGGATGAACCCCGATGTATAAATCCCTAAAGGATAAATCACACACAAGACTTAAAATGCTTTTTGGTAGAGGCTTTATTGCCTTCACAATTTACTGTTTCTTATCTGTGGAAATAAGACCAAATTAAAGTTTTGTTTCCACTGAGGGAAGTAGTTTCATCATGCAAAAAAAAACAGGAGGTCTGCGTCGCCACGACCTGAACTTACATGTCTGGGGAGGTGCACATCAGGCTACAGTGTAGGGTACAGCATCGATTCAACGCAGAGGTATAAATCCTGCATAGGTCAGCTTTTAAAAAGGTTGCATTGCACAGTCTGCCTAAAAGGCACAAACACAGCTTCAGACCAATGGCTTTACATGCATTCATACTAAAGCTATGGCCAGGGAGGGAACACCAAAGACACTGAAGGATAGATGAAGACGTTAAATATGTTTCTTAGTTTTAATAGTGGAGTCACTTAGTGGCATTCAGGTTTATTCTGTTTTTGCTCTGGTATTTTGACATTAGAAATTCAAGCTTAACAAAAGAACAGTGGATTAGGTACACATAGGTGTACAACATCATTTGGACAATCTGCCTTTTCAGTAAAAGGCGTTTACCTATGGAACACTCTACCCACTCACCTGAAACTGGAGACTGATACAAATGCTTTTAACAGAGGACTAAAAGCATGGTTAAAAGCAAAACAACAATGTTCACATGTATAAATATGGACTAAGTTTAATATTGTTACTAATACCACGGTTGTGATCATGAATTTTGTTTGTTTTATCTCCTACTGCTGATCATATGCTCTGTGATCTTTGAATACTACTGTTTGCAATCATAACATCTGTTTGTTTTTATCCCATTTGTTAATTATATGCTCTGTGTTTTCAGAAAAGCCGCCTATGGACTGGTGTTGAAAATTAGCACGTGTGCTACACACACCTAAGCAAAGGCATCTGGTCTGTCCACTGGGACAGTCTCAATGTATTTGTGATGTCCATATTAAATAAAATAAACCTAAACCTAAACATAAAGTACTATAATGTGAAATGCCTGAAACTAACTAAAGTTAGGTAACTGGTACCAAACACAGGACAGGGCTATTCTTATACATCTCTGCATCCTCCGTGACATCTTTTATATAATATTCAAGCTTGATTGCAAAACTAAAGATTGCAAGGATATCGAGACAGGACTGCAAGTCAAAGATGCAGCTGCCTGATGTTTGAAGATGATAAAACTGACTCTCATTATTGATTAATTCTCTTGCCCACGGACAGACCTGGCAGGAACTATGTTTACATGCTTGCTACTATTCCCTCAATGTTTCAGGCTCAAGTATAATATGTATAAGCCGCTGCATGTAAATGCCAAATCCCATTTTCAATAACAGGGATAAGCTATAAATATCCCAACAATAAAAGGCATCTTAATGGTTGTTTTTGAGTCAGTGTAGTTGCCACTGACTGTATGTCTAAATATGTCCATACATGATGCGTTTCTTTTGTGAGCATCTGTCGAGGAGACTGTGTGTGACAATGGTGATCTACTGTAGGAGGTGGACGAAAACTTCTGAGGGCGGTGTGACTTCCTCATTTATCTCTGTAAGTCTAGCAGCCATTCTCTTCCGTTCCTATTCACATACTTTATTTGCTGCCTGATGAGTCACCTTGGCAAGTTTTGTGTTTGTTGCTGTTAATTGCAATGCTTTGATTTTTAAGATGACTTTATACGTGACTCATGTGTCTTTGCAAAGTGTGTCGCGAAGTGCGCATGCATGCCAGCCTGTGTACCCATGCCTTCGTTTTAATAAAAGACTGTTTAAATATGGAAAGTACGATTACAAAGGAAAGAAAATGAAGGAAAAACTGACTCAATCATTTTATTTTTGTTTTATTGTCTTCATTTTTATGCTGTTACTGGCTACTTTGATGTCTTTTACTTTCTGTCTTTACTTTTACTTGCTATCCTTCAATGAAACTGTAAAATAATTCAATCATGAAGTACTGTTCAAATGGATCTGTGTAAATACACCAATCTGTGTGCATTAAAGTACAGTATGTTTACTTGTGTTGCTTAAAACTATATCCTAAGGCACTATTTTCTAGCTCAGTGTAGTACTTGGTTTCTAGCCTCCCCAAGCTGGCCACACATATAAACATCCTATTTCAAATAAAACCTTCACTGGGTTATAAGTCAATACCAAGAATACTGTGTGGAGGTAAAAAGACCTACTATTTCCTCAGAGTCAGTGATTCTACCTGAAAACACTTCAGTGAAGCCTGTGGAATCAGAGGCTGAGTTGGGATTGCTGAATGATGATCCTGGAGCTTGAACTGTAGATAAATTGATCACTTGGAACAGCTTGGGGAAAGTGCAGAAAATATAAACTATATTTTACTGTACAATCGAACGGCTAGATGAGAAGGGTAATGGCCCACTTTGATGTCTGTTTGCCCAGACATCAAACTGGTCTGACTGGTCTAATCAATGCAGATACCCCAAACCCCACAGCTGTCCCTAAAGAAGAAACTTTAGAAGCCTGTAGGTTTGGAGTTTTATTTTTACTTTTTCATGAAAACTTCAGATTTCCTTTCCACTTGTGGTTCTTCTTGGTTACATTTTTTATTGAAAGGTTAACCATACTTCAGTCAGATTTTTGTACAAAGATGTGCGTTCTTTCATCAATATGAACAGATGTTTAAATAGTTTTTTTGCAATCCTGTAGGAGACAGAGGAAAATAATCTTGCATGCTGTCAGTCAGCTGTATTCATAACATTTCAGCTAAGACATTGTTACTAAGGTGATTCTGTTAGATCTTGCCTTGTCTGGAAGGTCTAACAGCTATGCGGTCTATTTTCTGGCAATATGGCTATGACAAAGGAGCATTTCAAACTAAATGAAAGACAAGGTTATTGATAAGTACAAATTTGGAAAAGGAAACAAGAAAAGTTCTGAGACACTCAACATTTGTTGGAGCACAGTGTAAGGTCAATAAAAAGGAAACAATAAAGCTCAGTTGTAAATCTGCCTCAAATGGGAAGCGTTCCTTGCCTGAGAAGGAGACACTTCGCAAAAAGCAACTATTTATGTGATTTACGAGTCACAGCTTGGCTGTTGCAACCAACTTGCATGACAACCAGGCTAGTGTTTGCTGGTCCACACTTTGGAGGGCCTCTGCCTACCTACCTACCTACCTACCTACCCAACCTACCAACCCTTCCTCTCTACCGAACTCCATCACCTGCCTACCCTACCCACCTATTTACCCTATCACCTATCTACCCTATCCACCTACTAACCGATCTACCTACCCTAACTTATCACTTACCTACCTACCTACCTACCTACCTACCTACCTACCTACCGTACCCTATCACCTACCTAACAACCCTTCCCTATCACCAGTCTACCCTACCAATCTACCTACTCTACCCTCTCACCTATCTATCTACCTACATACCTACCCACTTACCTACCTACCTACCTTTCTACCCTAACCTACCTGCCTTACCCTATATTGTTCTAGCCTACCCGTGTTTCTTTACAGATTTACAGCTGTCACAAGAAACTTGCATGACATCTGGGCTAGCATTTACATGTGAGAGGGAGGGACTACCTACCTACTCACCTACCTACCTACCTACCTACCTACATATCCACCTACTTACCCACCCCATCATATCTACCGACCCTACCTTATCACATATATTCCCTACCTACCTATCTTACCCATCACCTTCCTCCCTCCCTCCCTCCCTCCCTCCCTCCCTACCTACCTACCTACCTACACCATCAACTACCTTCCTACCTACCTACTTATCTACCTATCTACCCTAATTTAACTGCCCTGCCCTACCCACATTTCTTTACAGATTTATGTCTGTCAGAGGAAACTTGTATGATATCTGGGCTAGCATTTACATATAAAAGGGAGAGACTACCTACCCACCCCATCATATCTACCTACCCTATCTTATCACATATATTCCCTACCTACCTATCCTACCCATCACCTACCTCCCTCCCTACCTACCTATTCTACCCAATCATCTACCTACCTACCTACTTATCTACCTATCTACCCTAATTTAACTGCCCTACCCTACCCACATTTCTTTACAGATTTATGTCTGTCAGAGGAAACTTGCATGACATCTGGGCTAGTGTAAGGGAGAGACTACCTACCTACCCTATCACACCTACCTACCTACCTACCTACCTACCTACCTACCTACCTACCTACCTACCTACCCTACCCTACCCAATCCTCCCTCCCTACCTAATAAGAAGATATGAAATATTCAACACACCTCACCTGAAACAACACATTATATTTGAGTACGATTGTTTCAGGGTGTGAAAATATATCATCCATGTATTCCTTTGATATTTCCACATATAGTCGCAGAACAGCAGAGAGAATATAAAATAGTGTTTACAGACTCTCTTTCACGATACAGCTTCATCCTGGCTGTCTGGACAAGGCTCTACTACCTTAAATACAAAATGAGACATCATCACAGAGGGGAGTGTGCACAGTCTGCTGCTAAAGAAGACAGCTTTATGTATGCTCTGTATTAGACAGATATGAGTATAGTTACCAAGGAGGAACAAATCAGGAATTACCAGGTAATTAATGCATTGTTAATAAGTAGTTTCTGACTAACTCCAAATCAGATTATGGCTTGTTACAGCAAACAGACTGGGAGATACTACATTGATGAGTAATTCAGTAAAGATTAGTTCAGAAATATATGTGAATAGAGACACTGACAACTGTCCTCATGAGTCGTTACTGATAAAGCATGAATCAGCCACTGAGCACCACAAAACTAGTAACTCATTTATTACTTATTAATTAATCATTACCTTCTCTTTTTGTGTCCTGTCAAGTTTAAGGATGCATTATACTGAGTTGTGACTTGTCCCTCATTACTTCATGATTGTGACAAAGCGCTACTGAGTTTTACTCGAGAATTCCAATTAATTATTTGACTTAATTATTCATACAATAACAAGCAAACAGGCTGCGATATAACAAAGTACTGTAGATGTCTTCATTTTTTGAAGAAACTCACAAAAGTTGAAATTCTAAATGATTTGATTCATTGATCTGAGCGTGCATGTCACAGAGAAAGTTGTGGCTATTCAGAAGGTTAATGTCTCGGTAAGGGGCTGATTGCCCCCCCCCCCCCCCCTTGTAACTGAATTCCAGTTAGTAACCAGTATCATGTTCAATTTTGCACGTTTATAACCAAACCAAATTTCATGAAAATGGTCCAGAATTAGGTGAGTTACAACAAGCGATTCCGCTCCTCCGCTCTTTTCTAATCTAACAAGGAGCTAATCTTCTGTCTCTGTCTGTCTGTGTGCCTGTGTGCCTGTGTCAGTGTGTCTGTCTGTCTGCTCACCTCTTTTACGCTCTGTTCTGTTTAGAAGCAATGTAATTTAAAACAACAAACAAAAAAACCCCGATCTTAAACAGCAGTGGATTGGCAGATATTGAAATTTCTTCGTATGAGAGGTAGAAATCGGGGGAATTCAGACAGGAAAGGCCCAGCAACCATGGGGTACATATTTTAACATTCCTCAGAATCAAATCATTTATATTACATATAATATATCCTTTATATTCTATGTAATAGATTATTAGTGTGTTTTCTTGTGAGACTTGCAGATCACAGGGAAACCAGACATTGTAGCATATCGCAAGCCAGATAGGAGCTCCATACTGTCTGTGTGCTCCATACCGATACATACACTCAACTCAACTGGTTAACATTGGTACTAAAAGGAAACTTTGTGACGCTTCAACCTCAACCATACACGGCACCATAAAAAGTGCGATGAGCAAGCAACAAAGAAAGTCACAAAGATTATGTGGCCCCCATAGTAGTAGTGGCCCTAAACAACTCCATAGAACAATACGTTCTCAGTCCAACCAAGTCTCATATCGTTTGGTTATGGACTTTCCACGTTGACATATGACGTGCGAGGGACCCTGGGTGCATTGCCTGTTGACGTCCTGGGATGCCGTGTCTGATTTCATAATACACTTCTGTTTTCACAGGAAATGTGCAGTTTTCATACAGTGTCTTTCAAAATAAAATGCACTACGTTGGTACAACACTGCAAAGTTACTTTTTTCCCTTCAACAAGAAATGCACGTGGTTACGTTTGGCCAACAAAAGCACATGGTTGTGTTTAGGAAAAAGAGCCCTCCTTGTTGGCCCCATCCACCACCACCTACTTTCACACACCCTACTCTGACTTCCACCCTCTCAGTTTAAGCTGTTTTCCCGCTGCGTTTCCCCATGACGCTGCCAGGCGCCACTAAACAATAACAGTGACCGGCTGCATTTCATGCCGACTTGAAAGGACAGCTTTCTTAGTCAGTGTCTGACACCGGAAGTCACTGAGTGAGCCGAGTTGCATAGAGTGTTTATGCCAGTGGCCAGCTGTTGAGATTTCACACTTAGTTACTTCATAGCAAACAACAGACAGCAGAAATCAAGTCATACAGAAATCCTCATGGGGAAGTTCTGTTTTACTTGGTCCCGATAACATTTATGCAAAGTCCTTAAAGTGCACACTCTAAAATGCATTATTTTCTAATCCACTGTTATAGTTAGTCAAAGTGAGTCGTGGATCCAAAGCTTTGCAGACTATGCACAGTTAAATAGCTATCATGTACAGTAGCATTCCTCTGTGAGCTCACTCAAGGCCAAATAAATACTAATTTCACCAGGATAGGTTACAGCAGAGCTGATTGCTGCTGCTGACCACACAGCTGGCTAACTATTGGGCAGCTGACATGCCAGGATGTGTCTGTCAATCACCCACTACTGACACACAGAATTTGTCAATCATTTGCTTGCAGTCTTTTCAAGGTGACTCCTGATGACTGAAGTGTTACTCCAGCTCCTTAATTGTTGCTGAATGCTAACAACAGCTGGTAAGTAAATTGTGGCCTAGCATATGTGGTAAGCCTTTGATATTTAACATTAACATGTCTGCCAACAGCAATATTCTAACCATGACCTATATGACTATGACAGATTATTAGAGATGGTTGATGGTAGAAGAGATGGTCTGGAGGGAAGGGGTAGGTATGTGTTTTTATGGATCCCACTGTGATTAACTAGAGTGTTGTTTACTGTTAAAGTAGCATCTATCTGTATAATGTATGACATGTGAATCTGAATTATGTACCCTGTATACTTTTTTCAATCAGAATCTTCTCACATTCATCTGTTGGCTCATCTACTCTGGTATCTCAGGTGAAATAGTTTTGTTTAGCATTTCCAGTGTGCTCTGCATGCCCTTGGCATCTGCTCAAAGATTTTTACGGTGCTTAAAGCAAGTGCATTTGAAAAATCAAACAAGCGAAGAAAGTCTGCAGATCCTTTTAAAATCCAACCTTGTATACAGTACTTCTGTGTATATAGAAAGGGCATTTCTGCATCAGTCAGAGCTGTTTTGATATAGAAACACACGCGTGAATATTGATTTCATTTTTCCCCTCCTTTCTCTGCTGCCAATTACACAGCACCAGATAATTGCCTGTAGGTTGAAAGGCAGAGTGCATCTATTTTGGAGATACTTTAATATCATCTGAGGAAAAAAAAATATTCTGGGTACCACTGAGCTCACTCAGTACCTATCCATTCTTGTGAGTGCTCCTTTGGAAGATATTACTGGTAAACACACAAGAGGAGCAAACACAGAAGAAGAGCAATAAACAAGCTGGCAGAGTCAGAGATGGCATGAATCATGATTGAGATATGATTGCTGCTGGACAGTTTTTCCTCCTCAACATTGTTTTTAGCTCTGTGAATAATGTATTTGGAATGTAATAAACAGGAGAAGGAGAGACACAGAGAGAGTGCAGGTGGGATACAACACATTTACACTCTGTTTTAGATTACTCTGTTTTGCTCTGTTGCTCTTCACTGCCGGGCAGATCACTCCATCTGTGGGTACCTCTCAATCTGGAATAGACGAGACACTCTCCCACTTCAATGACTGGCTGTTCAGGAGCTGAAACCCAGCATCTCGGCATTACATACCAAATTCCTCTTCAAAAGATGTACAAAATCACAGGCAAATGTTTCGCACTGCATGACAAGATAAAGATGCAGTGTTGTCAGCAAGTATTAGGGCAGTAATATGTTGTCATTGTTTTGGCTCTGTACTCCAGCATATAGGATTTTGAAATGGAACAATGAGTATAAGCTTACAGTGCGACCCTCAGCTCCGAGGATGTCTGAGGGTTATTGAGTAAACAGTGGAGAAGGGTAATCCTAAAACATGGGTCATAACTCGTCAGGCTGTTCTCATGCACTGTCCGTATGTATACCTGTGAAAAACAATGCACCACAATTTGTAAATAATCCACATAATCATGAGCCAGTAATTTGTGTGTAATGTAAGGTCACGTGCTGATGGGAGTGAAGGAGGAAGTAGTCCATGTAAGGAGACAGGTCAGCGTGGTGAATGGGTCACAAAAGAAACAGGACTTTTCCCAGGAGATCAGTGTTTGTAGCCATGTGAAACCAAGTGAACTTTGTGTTATTTTAAGATAAGTCATTGCTATGTTTCTTTTCCTGAAACTAAACAGATAAACTTTACTTGCCTAAACCTAACCTATGTAATGTTAGGTGAAGTATGTAACATCATTCAGGAGTGCTTATCTGTTTGATATCATACAAACCCTTGTACGTGTATTTGCACAAGACATTATATGAACCGTCATATGAGGACACATTGAACTCCTTTTATTTGCTTTATACCGTAACCCTCCATTTTCATCCGCTTATCCGGGGCCGGGTCGCGGGGGCAGCAGGCCGAACAAAGCACTCCAGATGTCCCTCTCCCCAGCAACACTTTCTAGCTCCTCCTGGGGGCCCCAAGGCGTCCCCATGCTAGATAATATATTTAATCCCTCCTGTGTGTTCTGGGTCTAACCCGGGCCTCCTACCTGTGGGACATGCCCAGAACACCTCTAACGGAAGGCGCCCAGGAGGCATCCTAATCAGATGCCCGAACTACCTCAACTGACCCCTTTCGACGTGAAGGAGCAGCGGCTCTACTGTGAGCTCCCTCCGGAAGTCCGAGCTCCTCACCCAGTCTCTGAGGCTGAGCCCAACCACCCCATGGAGGGAACTCATTTCGACACCTTGTATCCACAACCTTATTTTTTTGGTCACTACCCAGAGCTCATGACCATAGGTGAGGGTAAATCTAAAGCTTTGCCTTCCGGCTCAGCTCAATCTTCACCACGACGGTACGGCACACTGCAGATGCTGCACCAAACCGCTGATCCATATCAGGCTCTATTCTATCCTCACTTGTGGACGAGACCCCGAGATATTTGAACTTAACTCTTGAGGCAGTAACTCTATTCCTGCACTACTACTAGTGCACTACTAGTACACACAACACATTAACACTGACAGCCTATTTCAGTTGTTTTCCTAACCTTATCCGTTATCGCAGAGCAACACGTTTGTAGTGACTAAAGCATAATTGGATAGTACCATCAATGGATTTGCACGTACGGCCACTCAAAGCACTTTTACGCTACAGAGCCACATTCACCCATTCACGCCCCGGTGGCTGAGGCTACCATCCAAGATGCCACCTACCACTCAGATAAACATTCATACACAATCACATCGCAATTTGGGGTTCAGTATCTTGCTCAAGGATACTTCAACATGTGATCTTCCGATGACTCACTCTACCTCTGAGCTACAGCCACCACTGATTAAATTTTTTAATGGTTATGCTTGGGCAGTCAAAGCACTTGGTTGAATATTATGGTCATGATTAAATATAAAAAAGGCCAACAGTAACTTGGAGCACAAGACAGTGCATGTTTACTTTATGAAAAATTAACCCAACCAAGGTCTCTTTTCAGTCTTAACTAATGTGCTTTTGTTTCCTAACCAGACATGGGATTTGGGGAACAAACTGATAACTTATGATTTGCGTGTGAAAAGAAAAAGTAAAACTTTATTTAATGTCTTGGGGAAAATTCCAGAACAAATTAATTTATATAAATGTATTTTCTAAGATTATATAAATATATCTAGGGGTGGGTCATGGGTATATTCCAAGGGTCCTCATTCTGGAGCCGTCCTCGGCATTTCCTGCTGGGAGGGCTGATGGCCAGTAGTTTGCTTCGGCTGATCAGCCTTAATATTTACCTCACCTGCCAGCTCACTATTTGTAGGTGAATCCAGTGGCTGATTTATGCGATGCTTTCAAGTGCTGTCATCATTACAGCATTGGCAGATTTTAACTGTCTGTGTGAATGTGGAAGTTATTCAGTCACCAAAGTAGTCTGGAAGTGGTTATGACTCAGGCTTTGGGACTCAGTGCAGATGTAAAAGTGCATTGTCGGGTAGCTATTTACACCCAGCAGGAATCACTTGTTATCTTATGATTTAAATCATCTACAGGATTTACTGAACAGATTTCTTGACAAAAGTGCTTAGAATATAAAAATGTTTGCATACATTACAGTGTTGTTCTGTTCACAGCTTTATAAGAAAGGTGCCACCTGAATTTGCTTGACGTCTATTGCTCCAGATCTTGATTGCTGAGTCTTTGAGAGGCAAAGACCAGACTGCTTTGACTTGACTATTTAGTTATTTTGCTAGTTTGATGCCTTTTGTCCGTGGCCAGTTCTGCCGGCCCATTTTGGCAGTATACTCTTGGTTTTGTGTTGGCTTGAGCATAGAAAAGAAATATTGAGTTTGTCAACCAAGAATCACACATGGTGCATTTGTTGCACTTGTGTTCTGTTCAGCAACACTACAGAAACAGGGTTAAAACTGTGGGAATAATAATAAACAGCACTTTAATTTCTGTACTATTCATGGAATATGGATGCAAAGACCTTTTAACTAAAGCCAAGTCTGCAATTAAAAAGTTTCCGTGTCAGTTAAAATGTGTTAGTTGTCCAACACAAATAAAAAAAATGAAAAATACTTTATTTTATTTGATAGTTTATTGGATTATCCTCATGTGTTACAAAAAGAGAAGGAATTGTTTGCAGATTTTATTTACCCTTTTTTTGTGCTTTCCTTTTTTTTTTTTTTTTTTTTTTTACCTCTGATATGCATACTCATATCTTTATTCAAACCTGTGCCTGTTCGGTTTTTGACTACTTTCATAAAAGTGCCATTCATCAAGCCTCAATGGCATCAGTGCTAGCTGCAGATGACAACGGCTGTCAGGAATCTGACACCGCCATCTCAGCGAGTGGGCCAAGTGGGAGCGGCTTTAGATAACATAAAGCAGGGTTGTTTGACGTGAGGAGAGCGACCGGTAGTTAGACACTCAATCAGGAGGGGACAGAAGGGCTTGCCAATCTCTAAGGGTCACAACGCAGCTCCATCTGTCACTCTGAAGCCCACAGCTCTCCAATACTCTTCCACATGCAGACAGAGAGACACTGGGACCCACTAAAGGGAGAGGTACCACGCAGAGCCAACCTAGCAGGAGGAGAGTGACTGCTAATGAGCAGAGTTACGCTCTTTACAGGCTAGTCACAGTCAAATATAGACCTTAAAAGACAGTCAAGGAGCCAAAAGGGGACGAGAGAAGCCGACATTATTATTTTGATATCAAGCCAAAGAGGAAAAAGGTTTCCTTAACCAACTCAGTACCGTACTATCAACCAGAAACACTTGAATCAACAACCTTAGGAATGCAAAGGGAGTCACACTAGTGTATAGAGACTGTGAGCAATTAAAGATAATGGGCATTTATGTAGCATTTTTATCTATATGCTAAGGATAACAGCACCTCACACAGTATACACACACATCTACACTTTCCAGTATCTTTTCTTTTTGTGAACTCAAGCAGTTAAATTGAGCTCTCTTTCATGCTTTATTCTCTTCAGGGGTTTGATACATTCTTCAGCATATGGTATATAGACATTGCCCTCATCTATGCAGCTTATACACTAATGTGGAGGGAAAGGCCTGTCTTCCACGAGAAAGCAAAGTGTACATAATTTACTGCTCTCGAGTCAGCAAACTTATGAAATAATGATGTGGCATCTGTTTACGCGAAGGGTCCGTTTTATTATTCTGGCACAAATAAGAGAGAAGAAAGCAATCAGCCTGTGTAAGTGGTACATTTAAACAATTTTGTTTGCTTGTCTGCTGTCATTCAAATGGGGCTATTTAAGATAAAGGGGCTTTCAGAAAATTCCCTTGAGCTGAAGTCGCTGAACATGAGGACTTGGAGTAGAAGCCCCAGACTGCACTGTTTACACAGAACACACAGAACATTAAATTAGGATGTGTTTAGAAACTCGATGTGCATATTTGATCTCCGATATTTGCCTACAACAATATTTTTTGTCTATTCCAATGCATCTGCAATTTGTATTGCTAAACACAAATTGTGTTCCCACACACACACACCTACACACACACACAGAGTTTTGTTTCTCTCCCATATTGTTTTTGTTTTAGATTCCCTTTCTTATTGGATCAGCTAAATCAGCCGTTAACTCCAAATCAGTTGAGTGTCTGTTGTATCAGTTGCCACAGTTTTAATTATGAATATCTCAATGTAGCATATCCCAGATGTGCTCACGACAGAGCATCCAAACAGGCAGCACAAAGAGCCAAAGAATGACAGGCGGTGTGGCTGGCAGTGCCGCCACAAAGGCACGTGGGGCACAATCTTGTTGTGAAAACGCTGATATGCCTTGAGACACCACATTAGGAGGCCATCCTCGCTTGTCATCAGAGCTTTAATTGCCACGGCCAGGTGCAAACAGCATGTAATCTTGTTTGTCAGCCGCACAGTTTTATTTTCTAATTTCGTCCTTTTGACAAGCAATTTGGGAATAGAGAGGGATTTGGGGAGAGCAGGCGGCCGTGAGCTAGTGGGGTGGAGTCGGATTTGGCGAAGCTGTGAGAGGAGAAAATAGGGGTGTCGAATGTGTACATTTGTGTGTGCGTGTGGGGGCAGGGAGTGGGGTGGGTTGGTGGTTGTGCAAGTGCAAGTGCACGCGCACGGTCCCCTCATCACTCCTGTTCAACCTTGTAATCTATGTGTCTCCCCAGTCCCTTTGTCCTGAGGAATGCCTGGCTCAGTGAGTACAGAAAATTACCCTCCTGCTCTGTTCCTCAGCCTCATGAATATCACACACGCACACACACACACACACACACACACACACACTCACACACAGTACCCTAAGCTCATCTAGTTAAAATTCTAAGGGATGTGTAATGGGATCATCTGTTTCCAGTTTTTTTTTTTTTTTCATGGCCACCCGCTCTACACTTTGTCCCCAAACCCACTGCAGACAATACGCACGGAGTTAAGACAAAACCTAACCTATTGCATCAGCAGCATTTTCAGTACACTACCTCTTCGTTTCATTAAGGACTGAACGTATCAAGTGCCTTACTCTGCTGTCTCAAGTACTGTAGTTGAACCCAGATGCTAAATGAACAAGTGCAGTGACAGTGGGTGCTGTAGAATATCGCCCTTTTCTCAAATTCATTGTTTGTGTGTGCAACTTAACCCTTGTGTCCTTGAGCGTGCGTCCGTCTGTGTTTATGCCAAGGCAACTGTGACTAATAAGGCCAAGTGTGTATGTGAGTCATCATGTGTGTATCCATGTTTGTATGTGTGCGCACAGGCTGCCCTCAGTCCGACCTCCCCATTACATTTCTTTTCTTTTTTTTTTTACAGGCAGAGAGCTTGTTTGCTCAGCCTCTCAGGTGCATGTCCCTCTAGTGCTGCTTCATACCGTGTCCTATGGGAGCTCTGTGACCCACCAGCAATCTCTATTCATGTCTTTGTCAAATTGTTTAGCATAGAGAAGAGCCCTTTTGTGTGGCTGAGGACCCTGGGATGAGTTTTGTTATGACAGGGTGTACCAAGTGAGGAGAGGGGTTTTTCTGCATGGAGTGCTTAGGCCATTGTGCTGCCTCTGTCTTGATATTCAAATGCGGGGCACAGCCTTGGACTGTGCATGTCAGGTAGGTAGAGGTCAGATGCAATAAAAGGCTTTTTTTTTTCTCAGAGACTATGCTGATGCGGCTTTTACTCCATAAAAGATGAGGACTGGGTCTGCGCAAGTGTGAGTGAGGGCATGTGAAGGTGTGGGGAAGAAAAGAGCAGCGCGACACCTGCCACCGAGGTGTTCCTTTCCTGCTTGTCCTCTCTTGACAAGACTGAGCAGCTTTCTCTAGTGGATCCCCGTCTGCACCAGAGGAGAGCGGAAATGAATTTCTCAATTTCTCCGTTTGAAAAAAAAAAAGTGAATCAGACTAAAAAATAAAAACTTAGCCGGGATTTAAATATATAATTGTGATAATGAATGCAAAAGTTCACACACACACACACACCCACTCTGGATCCACAGAGGTGGCACATGAATACCGGCTGAAGGAAAGTGTGTGTCAGTTTGTGTGTAAGAATGAGAGGAAGAAAGAAGAGAAGAGACAGAGAGAGGAGGAAAAAAAAATCTGCCATTTTCATTTGAAAACTCAGAAACTCTGAAAACCGAAGTATAATGAGTTTTTTAATTAAGTCCCCCACTTTATCGTGTTTTACATAGGACACGCCACCATTAATACCCTGGTAATTAATTGTTTTGGAAACTTTTCACAGTGTCTGGTGATAAAGTTTTAATCGAGCAATGTGGTGTTCTTGCCAAGCCATGTCACCCAGATATTTAATTATTTAGAGTTTGGTACTGGTTAATGCATTTTGGCAGTCGAATAGCTGTGAGAGTACAGCTGACTCTTGTAGTACTTGTAGCAGCCAAAGCAGACATCATGCTATATTCCTGATGCATGGGAAGCAGGAGGATGCTGGGATGTCTCACCTTAGGGTAACATGCTACTTTCGCCTGACTGGATACCTGCTGAGACCTGCAATGACGAAGGAGAGCAGAAGAGTGCAACGCTAGACAATAAGAAAAGGAGGGCGGGTTGTTGAGGGTAAATATATATTTTCCATGTCAGGACAAAAAGAAAATGCATTTCTCATTTTTGACAAAACCTCAGGTGCATTTCACAGTGAAGCCCTAAATCCAAAGTCAGTTTTTTATTAAAGGCACTGTGCAACATTCAGACCTGTCGCTCCGTCTTTGCCTGAGGTTTGGGTAACTTCACTGTGTATTCTGAATGAAAGTGGTCTGGATTTTTCTTTTCGACACCTAGAGAAAGCAAATGATTGAAGTTTAGAAAAACTGGGCTTTGAGAGAGAGGATTGCTGTTTTTTCCCATATTTATGCTCTTACAATTACACAGCTGGCACTTCCCCAGTCCACCTACAGTACCTCTTTGTACTCCCAACAAATTGCAATGATTATGCCACTGCCTATTTCAATGCCCCTCTCCTGCTGATCCTTTGGCTTGCTGTAGGTCTGCGGTGACTCCTGCTTACTCAGTGTGGATGTTCATGGATGTCTTTTTCGTGTCTCTGCACGCAGTTTGATGGTTAATGAGTGCTAAGATTAGCTCACTTATTGAATGTCAGTTTCAACTCCTCTCATGTGATAAATGGGAAGATAGACATGTTAATGACTGGGCAGCTTGTTGCTAACACTAGTATAACTCTTAATTGCAGTGGGGTTCAGTTGCCCTCTAGCAAACATTTCTTACAGAGTATGTGTGAGAGCACTGTATTTATATCACAATACAATCTGTACGAGGCAGAGTAAGATTGCATTCATACTTTATACATTCCTCTGTTAAATTCCCTTAAAAAAATCTATTTACAGTGTGCATTTAATTTTTGTGAACCAGGTACCCCACAATGGAGTTTGGGCTTTTCAGCCAATATCTCCCTTCAGGGATATACTGTGAGTTTAGGTTTAGAATAAAAATGTATTTCACTGAAGCCAGCTCAGGCCTTCGAGACAACATGTTAAACAGTTTCTATTGATGTTTACTGCTACTGGCAAGATTCACATTTATTTGCAATATTGCTTTGATTATTGTATTTCCCCAAGTTCGCGTCAGTACAATTCAAACTCTAGTTTCAGGGAAGGTCAACAGGTGATTTCAATTTTTGTGCTTGAGCTCTGCAATGGTGTCAACACTGTCTCAATTTCTATCTCAATTCTAACCATAATTGTAGGATATCATAGTAGATATATATATATATATATATATTCTCACACACACACGCAGACACAACTTTGCCTTTCATCTCACAGTCAGCTTAGTAATTATAGTGTATTCACTTTGGTTAACAGAGAAAAACTTTTCCTGGACTCTGCACATTTGGCCTAAAGGCAGTGTGCATCCTCTTGCAGAGCTTTTTTTTTCAGCCAGAAAACAGCAAAATCTTATGACTACTGCGCCCAGACATACACACATGGTCATACACACATACAAACAGAGGCACAAATCCCTCTGGCCTCCCAGCCTGCCTTCTTCCCCTGCTGCGCTTGATCAGGCGTCCTTTCTTCATCTGCAGAACACAGAGAAATGGCTGCGGTCCCATGTAGCCTTGTTTTCACCCTGCCTTTTCCATTTTAAGCCCCAGAACACCAGTGAAAAGGCAGCTTCATTTTGACAAACTCTTTTAGGTGTCCATCTACTTACTTGTTAGCCTGCCTGGCCGGCCGCCTGCGGGTCTAGCAGCAATCCCATCAGCGACTTCTGTCTCTTGTCAGATTCAAGGCTTCACCCTGGGAAGTCATATTGATGGGGAACAACCGGCCCTTTGGTTTTGATGGTGGAGAGAGAAACTGTTGGAAGGTTTCTAATAAGAAGAGAAGGGACTGAAACTGGTGTTTTTTATGGGTTTCAAATATAAGGAAGAGAACAGACCAAAAGACGAGATGAAATGATTGATGGAGGAATTAATGGATATGTTGACGTAAAACCTGCTTTGCCTTTGTAGTAGGACCCTGTTTAAAATCCAGCTCAAGCCCCATGAATCAGGAGCTTTTGTAACCCTGTAAGCGTAACACCATCTGAATCTGGCAAATAATTTCACTTTCCTCTGAGGAGCCGGTTTGAGCGCACAGTCAGTGACCACTGATTGTACAGGATGAAAGCTCAAACAGTTGCGTGGGTGTGTTTGCTGTTTGTTAACTGGATCAGGTGAAGTATAACTGACAAAAACAAACTTTAAAAACATGTTGCTTTCGCGTACTTTGCAACAAAGGTGGTGAGATCAGTGGGAGATGTGCTGGTATGTCTGGGTATCTGTGATGGACAGAAGCGGATGTCTGCAGCAATTTAATTTGTTTGAACTGTGCGGGCTCCAATACTGACCAAATTAAGCAGACAGGGTTTAAGCCTGACATAACAGAGCCACAATATTACAGTTTTTTCTGTCACAATCATTTTTATTTATACAATCTGACAGAGGTTAGGTCAAAATCATGAGCGCAGATAACAGTATAAACTTAACTTAAATTAAGGATCAATTTTATGCTCAAAGACAATTTACCACAACACACAACTGTTCACTCCCCGCTCACTTTCAAACACCAGAACGTCTCCTTAATTATGAAGCCTCGAAGCAGCATTGATGGCTCTGATTTTTGTGAGCACACTGACCGGGGGGCAAACAACAAACTTAACTTTCCACTCAGCTGATTCTCGCTTTCCATGCCCTTCCAGGCTGTTTCTTTCCTACCTGCACAGCCCACTGTAGTCCCAAGGCTAAGAGATTATCGTGTTGATCTCAAAGTGTGAATCAATTAAGCTCTCACCACATTTGCAATCAATAAACAGCAAAGCCACTGACAGGCTTTCGCCTCAATCCTTCTCCCATTGTCAAAATGTCCTCTAAAGCACCTAAGCCCAAACTCCTGTAGAGACAGCCAAACAAAATGACTATTCCAAGCATGTCTATATCGACAGATACTAAGCAAGGGGACTTGGGGGAACCAGAGGTAACAATAGAAAGGGGGTTTTCAAGAATCAGAGATGGATTTGTGTCATGATTGTCAATGATCTATTCTCTTGCCCTCTCAGTCAGACAGTGAAGCCCAATTTGTATTCTTGTTTCTTTTTTGTAACTGTCAGGGAGACAGACGTGTGTCCATGTCTGCTGCTGGGGCAGTCAATGAGCCATTGATTTGTAGAACCGTCCTGATGTCTGAGATGCCTATGTGATGGATGGGCCCCATCTTAAACAGCTAGGGTAAAAAAACTGTAATAACAAAACAAGTAAAAGTATGATACATAGTAGTTTTCAAACTTTATAAATTGTCCACACAGCTATTTCATAGTAAGTGCTTCCATGCCCACGTTTTCCTTTGATGGTCCTTTGTGTTTTTATCTGTCTTTATCTAATACACTGAAATTATTGCAGAATCCCTTTCCCTTTTTCAACAATGAAAAGGTCTGAAACCATTTTTGCTGATTTCAAACATATTTCACATCAAAGGTGGCCATTTGAGCACAGAAAGTGACAGAATGTGTATGTGTTTGTGCTGTATGTCTGCAGATATGTTGCGCAAATACCATCTAATGATCTATTGTTATGTCCTTTGATTATTGCCTGGCATTGGAAAGCTGTCACTTGACAAGCCCTCTTTAATTTACTTCTTTTCCTGCACCAATATGTGCAACGAAATATTATAACACTGTCCCCATAAGACTATGGTATCATCAAAGACAAAATGTCTACCTTTTATATGCATGTTTTTATACTGTACTGTGTATATCATTGTGTTTGCATGTGTGCTCATATATAAACTATGCACACATGCAGGCAGCTGATAGCTAGTTTTCTCAGTTTTTGTTTGCTCAAGGGTGTATTTTAGTCAGTGTTTCAGAAAATGTCAGTATAAGAAGGGTGGAACACAAGGCAAAATTAAGCCTGTTGACGCGCACCCAGCATAAAAATATGACTCGTTAGTTCAATAGAGGGCGCGAGCAAACCCTCATTATAATGTTCTATCATTGTGTATTCTGTCAGAAAAAAATAGATCCAGCAATGTTAGTTGAAAAATGAACAAATGATCTGTTCTGCAAAGAATAGGCTTACTGTGCCAGCTGTGTTTCTGTGGCGGGCCGGTCTGATTGGAGTCGACCTGCGTAAGAGAAGCTGATGAAGCACTAACACAGATGTATGTAAATATCCAAATGCACATACAACATACACAGAAAAAGTACATGTTACACATTATAGTTAGTCGATGTAGCAAGTAAAATGTGTGTGTGTGTGNGAGGTAAAAGGTGTGGGGGGGGGGGGGGGGGGGGGGGCACACTGGGTACCCTCCTGCATCAGCCTGTCAATTTATGCTTGCTACATGCATCGTGTCTTTACAAAACACTTCCGTTTTCACAGGAAATATACAGCTCTATCTCACACAGGCTCTTCCCTGTACTGGACTCTATGGGTAAAAAGTAGCTGACCAGTCAGGATGAGCCTACCCAAATACGTGACGACCCAACAGTATATTGGGAGGCAGATTTCCGCCGTCAGACATCCTGTTCTCTTCAGTGACGGTGAATTAGTCTGAGTGGGCGGAAGTTTGCTGCATAGGGCGGAACGAGCCACCCGCTGAAGTCCCGCCCTACCACCTCCGGTTGTGTAGCAGTTTTCAAGCGCACTGTTGCTGTGGCACTGCCAAGAACGATTGTGATTGGTTGAAAGAAATAAAAAAAAGCCGGGTGTTTTTTTCTCCAATCTTAAAGTGAGAGTCGGCGCAGCCAGACCGTTCTTTTCTTGAGAAAGGTCTGGTGAGCGAGACTACGGTGAATTGACACTGAGCAGTACATGTGTCTGATTCTCCCTCACAGATATCTAAAAAGACAAAAGGGATCGAATGAGATGGTTCCCCAAGAAGATAGGAGAGTTGAGACCCATTTTGGATCTCCGCATCTTGATGCTTTACCTGCAAGATGTTCCATATGCTAACCATCAAGCAGTTGCAGAAACTGGTTCAGTCAGGCAAACGGTTCACCACCATCAACTTAAAGGACGCATACTTTCATGTCGAGGTGGCTTGGACCACCTATCTTAGCTTTGTCAGAACACAGAAGGACCTGCAGCAAGCAGTTTGCAAACTTCAGCTTGGTGCAATGGTGACGTGGTTGACCGTCATGCAGGTACATGCAGGACCTGCAGCAGTGGTGTGCCATTTCCCCCTCAGTATGGGACAACCTGAGATCCTGGGGGTCCCCCAAACACCTGTTGCAGGGAACACTGCTGGGACAAGTGACCTCCTATGTCACGGTGTTGACGGATGCATCCCTGACAGGGTGGTGAGGGACCTGCCTGGGGAGACCGGTATGTGGTGTGTGGCCTCAGAGCACTTCTTGTCTCTGAAGGCTCTTCACGTTCCAAGACTGGAAAACAGGGGTGCTAACCTCATGTCGAGGGGTGGGCCCCTACTAGACGAGTGAAGTGTTCACCACAAGTTGGTGAGACAGATCTGGACTCAGTTAAGGAAAGCTATGGTTCTCCCTGGCGCCACAAGACAATGTGGTGTTGCTTGCCTTTTCACACCTGTAAGGTTAGGCCAAAGCTCAACCCAGACTGCATACCACCTGGGTTGGCTGGGGCCCCCTTCTTCTTCGCTGGAGCAGCATGGGTTATAAAGAAGTAGGCGGGCTACGGCGTCAATGGGTCGATGTTATGACACAACAGGACGTTCATTCAACAGGTTCCAACCCCTGAAACCACTGAGTCAAGTAGAGGGTGGAGCCTGTGTGAGATAGAACCCAGGTTACAATGTTGTAACCCTAGTTCTATTAGCACAGATGGAGGCCTCTGCCTATAGGCCCTTTTGCTCCTACGCTGCTAGCTGAAGAGGGTGTAGGATGTCTGACAGTGATTATCTGCCTCTTTGTATACTGTGGGGTCTGCACAAATTAGAGTAGGCACACCCTGGTTGGCTGGCTACGTTTATGCTTTGCTCAGTGTGCTTGTGATTAGTGGAGTATTACCCAAGGAGTCCAGTGGAGGACTCCACCAGCACTAATAGTATAGAGTTACAATATCGTTACCTTCGTTTCTACTTCTTAGATGCATACAGTCTTTAAAAACAAACAATGTAGGTTAAATACTTCATTTTTATGTTTACTGCCCTATGTTTGAGGAACAAAATTCTGGGATTAGGTTTAGAAGTAACATCATGGTTTGGCTTAAAATAAGTGTGGTTGTTACCAACATGACATTTACTTAACATGCTACACATTCTAGTACACCAAGTTGTTATTAAAATAATTTGTTTGGCTTGTTGTTGTTGCCCACTGGGTCAGAAACAGGCATCGCCCATTGTGTATTATATCACCACAAAGGGTGGCCCTGTGCATCAGTGTCTGAGCCCAAGGTCCACTGACAAGGCATAGCATTTGACAAGTTGGGAGTGAGCTCAGGCTGTGTATTTACTGACTCACTGCAGGTTTCTGTTAATGTGAAGGACAAACAACAATAGTTGGGACTGGATCGGCTTTGCTGGACAAGTACATACTGCCTCACTGTAAGAGATAACAATACACAACATGCTTCCTATAGCCTGTCGCAATGTTTATTGCCTGGTGTTGTTTTCACATAATCATTACTAAGTTTTGGTACCACTTGCTTTCATTTATAAATAAGAGACAGCTTTCTGTAGCCACCTCATTTGTTGAACTAGCTATTTGTGAAGGACATGTGACCCTTATCTTTCAAGTCAGTTAGGACCAACAAGGACAAGCAATTACACCATTGTATTCTCCACCATTTATCATTTATTCTCTTTTCTACCTCAATAGGAAAAAGACATAGCTGCCAATCCAAAAATGCTACTGGTCTGACTCACTGTCTTTCAGTGTTCAGCAATCAAGGCCAAAAGCCTCTTTGAGCCCCAGCTGAATACAGGTTAATTATAGAGCTGGTTCTGAACGCTGCTATTTGATAGAATGATCCCTAAATGTGCTGTAATGATGTAAAAGGATGGGTTAACACTCCCAATCCCCCCTCATCACCCTGCACCATCCACATTAGTCTAAGTGCCTTGATCATCCATGTGCGAACCCTCTGGGAGAATAGGGTGGGAGGTGTTGGTGGTGAAGGTGTGGTGGCACATTCCTCCTTGCATCATATGAAACCCCCATTTCATGGCTGACTAACCTGGTGGAAAGTAATAGGGGGGCTGGGGAAATGATGAAGTGACATGGCCAATAACTTTCATTATGTGTCTGTAACCTTGTCCCGTTCACTAATTAATTTTCCACTGGCAGTCATATGCCACTATGTGTTGGACCACACAGGAACATCCCAGGTAATCTGTCCTCGATGGCTTCGGCATGGCATGGGTGGTATTGCTTCGAAGGAGCCGCATTGCAAATATTGCTGATACTCCGGCCTTAGGTGAGGTTTAGTGGTGGAGACCAATATATCTGTTTGCTTTTGCAGAGTCAGATTTGTCTATCCCTTCCTCAGCTCCTTTTTATAGATCATAGGCTCTTGCCAGATGCAATCTGTCTTTCTTTCCCTCTCCCACATAGCTGTGAGCTGAGAGATGTTTTCTTTCTGAAGTTCAGCTTCCCTTAGTTTTACCATGTTGTGTAGGATCAGTGTATAAAATAATAGGTACACCTTCCAACTATTGATCTCATTCTATTTTTGCCACATCAATATCTCAATACTGGGCTTGAAATGCTTATCTAGCTTGCCTCTTGTTGTCTGTGACTGAAACCATGTTAATATGGGGAAACAACTATGAAGGATCGTGTAAAAAGCTGAGGTGCTTAATATTTTTGTACTGGTGAACAGCAAAGTGTGCTACAGTAAAACTAATCAATTAGCTTATTTTATTTAATGATGCTGTGGGTTTATGCAAACCACTTGCAATGAGAAGAATCAGCAGAATGAATAATAGATCACAAGACTAAATCTGAACACAGGCTACTAGTGCAGAAAGCTCCCTATCAGTTCTTATCTTCATACCGCTGGTACCAAGCAGTGGGCTGCTAAGTGTTTAAACTGGAATTTCTGGAGCCCATTATAGCTTTATTGTATTTCCTATGTCATTATAGCTGTTTTTTTCTTCAAAACACAATTAAACCTGGAACAGTTACTCTTGCTTGGTGCCTGCCAAACTCCTTCAACAACAACACAGTCAGCCCCATTTAAAGGAAGCCCATGGGGGTCGATGGAACAGGGAGGAGGACAGGATTTCAGCACCACCTAGTGGCAGCCTCTGAAACAAGGCATTGTGTGTGGAAGGGGTTTAAACTGCATCCCATAAAGATGTCTTCATATTTATGCAAAACAAGGGAGCCCGGTCCAAGCACCTATTCCCTGCCGCCGTCTTAGAATTTGCACACAGAGGTAATACTGCTTTTACTGTAGAGATCATCATCAGAAACAGTAAGGGGAATCTGACAGAGTTGGAGGAGAGAGGAATATCTCCTTTGCCATTACCGTTTGTTACTTTCAGCGGCATTAGGGAAACAGCACAATGGCTCATAAGCCAAATGGTGTGGTATGAAACTGTCATTAGAGAAATGATAGCAAGAAAAGCCAATGGGCAATGGAAATGATAACAGAAGACAATATCGGATCATAGTTGCTTGATGTGAATTGTATTCCTCCAGGGTGTATCATCAAACCAGGAATCCGGCATCCTAATAATGTCTTATTTTTCTTTCAATTATATTTTATACATCCTTAATGATGATTTGAAAGCAAACAACACTAATCCAGTGCCATTACTAATGGTTCTCACTTTATACAGTACCAGTCCATTGTTATCAGATCAGTTCTAATGGAGTGTCATTTCACATATGCACGCACACACAAACACAGACAATTCTTTCACCCCTTGCTTTTATGTGTTTTCTTCTTGTTAATGCGTTTTGGATTTCTTTGCTATAAATCCAGCTATGTAATGACACTGTGGGAAGCAGCATCTCATCCATTCCACTTCTACTGTATCTTATGTTTTTTCTAAGAAACAGATGCAAAGGGCTAAGGGAACCACATCCAAAACACCACCTATCCCTGGACAGTGCCTGTTACCAAAAGACAGTGGCAGAAAGAAAGAGACTCCTTAACTATGGAGTTTCATTTTGGCATTGGGGCTCAGCATACCACAGAGACCAGGGAACACACTGATGATGAAAAAGAATGTCCTAGATTTTCAGAGAAGAAGGGGGCTGGGCACGGAGAAAAGAGATTAAAGGATATGTTTTGACAGCAGTAGCCTGTTCCAGACAAAGTCCTGCACCCCATTCTGGGTCTATACTCTTTCTTGCTTTTGCCAATTCAGATTCAGTTACGATACGACTCGGGGTCGGGGTCATATTCTCTACAATTTCCAAAGTTTTGCAGTTGCTAGTTACACTAGGCAAATGTGATACAGGGAAAGTTGGCCAGGGACCACAAGATGAGGCATTGCTCTTTATATATATGAGATATTTTAAATTATACCTGTCCACCCAACACACCAGTCATCCCTCATTTCCTCACTTCCTCACTCGTTCCCTCCTTTTGTTCATTCGATCGGGAGGGGGCAAGCGAGCACACATTCTGCCCCCTCATAAATCCTCTATATCAACCTCCCCTCTGCCCTCTATCTCTGTATCCTCCCACGCCTATCTTCAACTAACTGCCTCCCCTCCTTCCCCCACCTCACCCAAGGGTAGCCTTCCTCTTTTGTCTCGCTCCCTCCTCTGTCAGTGAGGTATGCCTCTCGCTCCCTGTAATAATAAGGCTTTCAAAGGCTAGTGGTACCACTCTGGCTATTCATTATGGCCAGCTCATGGTTCCAGAAAGATCACTTGTTGATGCCCATTATGAGGTTAGACAGAGTGAGGGAGAGAATATGGCGAGATAGGTAGCGGTGGGTGGGTGGATCTCGGCTAGGCAAACAAAGCCTTGGCTATTTCAAGGTTGTCATGCGTCATGCCACCCGTGGACATGTCCACACACGGCTGTCTCTTCTCAAACCTGTCCACATTATGAATGGCTATCGTGGACCCCAACTGTCGATCAAAGCAATATAAACAGACACCGACTCAAGGCTGGGGTGAGTGTAAGCACTGAGAGAGCATTTCATTCTGTAACAAGCTCATCATTAGCAATCAATCATGAATGTCCCTTTTACATTACATCTTTCTCTCCTCCTCCCTTTTTTCTGTTTTTTAATTTCATTGCCACTCCCTGATTCTTTCTCATTATCTTCCTTCTTCTGTTGACTTTTGTGCTTATTGTCCCTGAGGAGGAGGTGGAAATGTGACCGTGCCTCAGGCCAGGAAGAAGGTCAGAGACAACAGCAGCGAGGATCCTGTATAATTGTATGTCTGATGTGCTCACATTTTCCATTCAGGTGTTAGAAATGGACCGCTTTCATCACCTTGTGAAAGGCCAAGTTCTTTTCAGAGGGGGAGCTGCATTATAATGTTTGACTTTTTGTCTTTTTTTTTTTGTTCTTCTTAATATCAGTGCACAACAGCATTCAATTAAATGTTGAATTGACATAGACTGAAGACAAGCCTACACAAACCACATTAAAAATAAATCGAAAATGAGTATTGGAACAAGATTATATTGATAAAATGAAACATTAAGATATTACATAAGTTAATTATTACCATTATTATTACTACTACCATATGAATGACTAGGCCTTTATCCGTTTTTGTTTTTTTGTGTTAGTTGATGCTCATATTTCATTACTGGTTCAACTGAGGAAAGATCTCTTAGCAGGCAGCTGGAGATGGATCACTTGTGTGCAATTTCTGTCCACAATGTTTAAATAGGTGGGCAGAGCTAAGTGGCATGCAAGTAGTCATTTGCAGCGTGCTGTGTGTGCAAGTGTCATTGTCTAGGAATCCCATTTTGTGTATTTTGTATTGAGCTGTACTCTGCACTAAATTTATCATGGATGAATTGTATTCTGGCATTACAGAACCTAGAGAAAGTGTTTGTACAAATGTCCTTTCAAGGCTGATAAAAGCACCATTTCCGCTCTCTTTCTGGGGAAGAAGACATTGGTGAATCCTCAAATTTGTTGGCTGTTCTCATGTGCTGTTCATACATATACTTAATGTATATGTGACAAAATTTGTATATATCCCATGTAATCATGAGCCAGTAATTTGTGTATAACCACACATTTTGGAAGGCTGCAATCTATATAATTGGCAAAAGGCTGTGTAAATTTAACCTCCCGTCAAACCTTGATGTCAAGAACTCCACAGCCTGCTTGTTGCTGTCGAGGCTACCATGAATATACTGCTTGCTGAAAATAAATGTCACTGACACATTTTCTTATGGCGATCATGAGAGGAAAAAATGGTGGAAAACAGATACTGGTAACCTGAACCTCAACCTTGCCCTTCACAGTCTCAAAATCCATAAGTTATTGGTCTGATGACAATAACAGTCAGTATTTTGGGAGATTCGTTTAAGTAAGTGAAGATCCAGGCTAAGACTTCCTCATCCATGGATTCATTACGGCTTGAAGGCTTAAAGGAAATCTGCATATGACTGTAGACAATTTTTTTTAAAAAGCTAATATAATGCTAAATTTTCATCAGACGATAGCTGATGGGTGCCAAGATTGTATTTTAGCCAGTGTGATCCACACAGACTGTTTACCTGATGCTGCAATGTGATTAGTCAAGAACACTTGCTGTCAACAGATTCTGCATGTATATATGCAGAATTTGATTATAGTGATTATTTCCTTTTAGAATAGAAAGATCAATGTTGTCCCACAAGCAACTCTTATGTCTAATGTAACCGAGCTGTTTCAGGAAGTAGTGTCAGTGTGCTCCAAATTTCTGCCTAAATTTGCAACGTCAGTGGCCCACAACCCTGTCTGAGTTGGTAACAAAGACCAGTTTTTAGTAAGTTAAGGTTGTTCTTGTGGATTGTCTTGCATTTGCCTGGGTTTCTCTCTAATACCACGAATCTGCTGCTCACTGTCTTTCTCTTTTTATATTTTTAAGTTGAATTCCAGTTTTTCCTGTATCTGATTTTGAGTTTGCTCTGTGGGGGAGTAGGGTGCATTCGTGCTGTTCTTTTTTCAGCGTGTGAATTATGGAATAAGACATCAGCATCAGTATCAGAACAAGGTTTATTGCCAAGTAGGTTTTCACTTACAGGGAATTTGCCTTGGTGTTTGGTGCATACACCTGAGAACTCATTGAGAACTACCTTTACTGCTTCCAATAGCAGAAATGGTGATATTTCTGGAGAGTAATCTTTTTTCAATAAAGAATTGCTTCCGTCTGGAAAATAAATTGTCTGACTCTTTGGCTGTTAAAAGTGTGTGGTGGGATTGTGTCAGTAATGTGTATTAAATTGAGGCCTATTGGTCTGGGGTCTGGAGTGATAATTGGATGGCTATGGAGTTTAGCATTATTACTTTTGGCTCTCACAGTTTCTGACTGAGACATAAGTTTGAGCTTTTATAGAGATGATGAATAACATGTAGATTCTTTGTTTTGTTGGTTCAATAACAATCACTCACAACAAGATCTTTCATTTACGGTCTCACCATGAATGCCATCATCTGTGTTTGAGCACTCTAATTTTTAATACAGAATTGTATTAAAAACAATGTGGGTTGCAGTCATTAGGCCCACCAATATTGGCGATTAGTACCTTAATCTTTAAACTGTTTTAGTGGGAATAAGCTGTGATTAAGGCATCAAAGTGCTCCTGCTGTACACGACTAGAAATCAACATTTTCATCTGACTGCAGACTGAATGAAAGATTTTGACATCCGAGGTGACCTTTGTTGTGAGCAGGTGTCTGAAGGTAATTTGGTCTATATCAGAATGCTGAACTATGAGTGTGTGTTGGTTGCCATGTCGGGAGCACTGTGTGGTGCAGACCAGCACGTTCCCTTCAGCTATGGCGCTAATTGAATCAACTCAGCGCACTCTTGGGGTATCTGATGAGAACGAACAGGGAGCTGAAAGGTTGAGCCAGTAGCAGAGGCTGGAAGGTGCGAGGGGCAAGGAAGGTATTTGACAAACACCTCAAAACACACATTAATACACATATGTTCGCCACAATCATCCTTTGATTCTGCTACCCCATGCCTGCCGTCACCACTGCTCAAACCCTGAGGCGGTACCTGGGGCTAAAGACTTTACAGGGCTCTGACTCTGAAGCACCAAGAGTGGGCGGGGGAGCGGAACTGAAGATTAGGAAGGTGCACTGTGTGTGCATGTGTGTGCGTTTGCCTATTTTTTGTATATATATATAAATATATATACATATATATGTGTGTGTGTGTGTGTGTGTGTGTGTATGGGAAAGAAAGCAAAAGAAAGGAAGACAAACACATGCTGTCATCAGCCTCTCTTAGGGTGCTCCAGGGATATCACAGATGCCATTAGACTGGGCCACATTCAGCAGAGCAGACGATATGCGGAGAGACTGCAGAGCATCAACAGACAACGGCACAGACCTGAGTCAAACAGATCTGGCAGGTTTTAGGATTTCTTTCACGTTCCCTGGTGTTCAAAATATGTGGGACTTCACTGTCTTGCTAAAGTCTTTAAAATGTCAGGTAAGCTGTCTATCACCACAACGTACATATATTGACTCGGCTTTGTAGATGGGGGTAAAGAAAATAATGTGAACACTTAATGGAAAAAAAAACTTTTATGTTGCCTGACTGAAATTATAAACACAGCTAAAGGTAGGTAATATAACATTAAAAGCCAATTAGTAGTCCGCTGCAAAATAAGGCTGACAAATGGCCCATTAAAGTCATTTTTTTTTAAAAGAAAACATTAGACAGCTGATGGGGATTTAAAGAGGACAAATCGTCTGCGCCAAAATTACAGGTGCATTTGCCAAAAGTGGAATTATTAGAAGCTGTTCTGTGTCAATACAAGTCTTTTATACAGAGAAACAGAAAACTGCATTGGCACAAAGGTGTCTAAAAGTTAATACTAACTAACACAGCAACATAAATAATAAAACACTGCCTATTTATCATGTTACTTTATATAACCTGTGCCAGTATATAGGTCATAGCTGATGCAAACATTCAATATGTAGCAGGGGTAACACCTCTAGTCCTGGCAATACAGTTCAATCTATTGTGTTCTCCAGTGAGAGTGAGTCAGAACATGCTGGAGCATTGATGGGTATGGTGGAGTGGCGTGTAGGTGGAGAGCATTAGAGACAGAGTTGTTTATTTGTGTTTATTTCACGCTTGTACTTGTTTGTAATAAATAAATTAACATAATAATAATAATAAGTAGAAGAAGAAGAAGAACACTTCAGCAGCAGAAGTAGTGTTTTCAGTAATGATAGAGTTAATCTTGATGTCACTGACTCCTTCATTACATATTTATGTTACTTTTTTTCTACCTTTGCATATGGCAAGCACTATACTTAAAGTACTCCGATCAATTGAAATTCAATTTAAAGTCATTCTCCTCACTCACAAAGTCCTCCATAACCAAGCCTCCTCTTTACCTCACTGACCTGCTCCACCACCACACTCCATCCCGCAGCCTCCGCTCCTCTGGTGCCAACCTCCTGTCTCCACCACTCAGGACCAAGCACCAGACCCGGGGCGACAGAGCCTTCTCCATGGCCGCCCCCGCCCGCTGGAGCTCTCTCCTCAAACACATTTGAGACTGCACCAATCTGTCCCTGTTCAAAGTCACTAATCAAAACTCACCTCGTCAGAGCTGCTTTCAATGTGTGATTAATTCTGAGGTGTTTTATATTTGTTTCATATTTTGTATGTTTCAACAAAGGTATCAAACATTAAGAATTGGCATAATTTCCAGTGTTTGTTTGTTGTAGGCAGCTCACTGTATTCATACAGGCGAACCATATTGCAATATTCCCAGAAACCTGGGAAAGTGTACACACTCAGTATACAGGAATGTATGTCAGTATTTACATTTGCATTGAACGCAAATATTGTTCCAGCTTTACTGTTGACTTACAAGGAAGAGAGAAAGAAAGTCCACACAACATGAGAAGCAGGCAGGACGTGCGTGATGAAAGCAGCCACACAAAGGAAATGTCACATAAAGTGTTCCTAAAATAAAAAAAGAACTGAACTAATTATGCTCTGTTGTTGTTTATAAGACGCTAGTGCCTCCATCTTTTATTCATCAAGACGCTAGGCAGCTGGAGGTTCTCTGTCTTTCTCTCTCATGCTCACTCTCTCAAATCTCATTTCAAGCAGAACCCATTGAGCCGTGGAACTGCATTCCGAATCACAATGAACTTGTTTCTCCGCAGTAAAGGAAAAGGACGGAGGAAGAAGAAAAAATAGCAAGAGTGAAGCTTTAGCATGGCAAACAGATAGAGAGGAGGGCAAGAGAGGAGGGGAGACAATTGGGGGGGGGGGGGTTGAGGTGCGTTCTAAATGTTACCTGACAATCACCGCTGCACTAGAGGCAAATACGTGGATTCACAAAACAGGAAATAGATGACTTGTTTTGGTATCGAGGGCAGGCCACCGGTTCAGAGTCAGTCAGCCTCAACCCTATGTGCGCTGATGCACTCATTTCTGATACCCACAAAAACAGACACGCATGGTGACAACACGGACGGGAGGAATGGGCATTTTGACACATACCATAAAACAAGTCCTTGATTTGGAAAGAAAGTTTCTGGGGGACTGTGAATTAATTGAGTTAGTCATCCCTACTACAGACACTTTGCCTCAGGAGGGCCTCTTAATGTGAGATTCACATTATTTAATGGGGAATTTCACGCTCATCTCCCGAACTGACCAAAGTGTATAGTCTGGCTACGCCTCATTAGGAAAACTGCAGGGTTTTTTCCCTGTGGATATATCGTACCTGCTTCTCTTCTTTTAGGATCCGCAGACATGTAACATTTCTTATTCTACAGCCACAAGTTCCCTTTGGGGAATAAATAGTGTCGCCAGGGAATTTGAAGTCTGCGTGTTAACAAGACCCATCACAGTTTGACAGCCTTTAGTGAGGGTACACAACAGAATTCATATTGTAACAAGTGTGTAATGAAAAGAGATGTCCAAAAGCGACACAAAACACTTCCATTCCTTGGATTGCTTTTGGCACACTAAGCTAGATAAGATGAAAAATGGCCAAGAATGTTGTCTGAACAAAGTTTTTCAGCACTTTAATATTACAGATGAATGACAGCAACATTAGATATAAGAATATTTGGTTTCTCTGATCTTTCCTGGGCTGATACGAAATGGTAATTTAAGTAACAAGTCCCACACTGGGTTTGTAGGTGAAATGGTAAAGTGCGAGTTATTTTTGAGATGCCCAGAAAAAAAAAAAAAAAACAGTCTGGGACTCCAGGAGACCTTCAGAGTTGATATGATCCATCTCTGCGCCGCCATCTGGCCTCAGATTCTGTTAATAGAGGGTTTTGCTCTGAGCTAGCCAACACGTGGCTAGAGACAGACAGAGAGGGAGAGGGGAAGAGAGAGAAGGAAGCATAGAGAGGGGAAGCAGGAGGCGGGATAGAGAAACTTAAAGGTGAGAGCAGGGACGAGAAGCAGAGGAGAGAGATGCAGAAGCAGAGCAAGAGAGACAGCCGGGTATACGGGGAGAAGACAAGTGAAATTAAGTGAGAGAAATATGGGTAGGAACAGAGAGAATGAAGTAAAAAAAAAGAAAAGGTAAAAGATTGAGCAAGAGAGACAGGAGCAGGAGAGAGTGCAGTGCACTCTAGGGGGGAACATGTACTTAGAATAAGGAGTAAAGCGGAGAAGTGGAGCTTTGGAGTACATGTGCCCCAGGGAGGATAGTGTGAAGTACCTTTTGTCTTCCCACCATCAGGAGCTTCTTTTGAATAAACCTAGCCAAGCATTTCCTTTTTGTAAATCTCACTTTGAAGAAGGGCAAAGCTAAAGCTTCTCCCACAGTGGCGATCGAGTATAGTTGTACCTCGGCCCACGCAAATCCCTTCCTCAATAGCTGTGGGTGTGTAACAGTTTCATTTCCATTTTAGAGCACAGGGAGATTGCTCACCGCCGAGACACGAAACAGCAGCTTCACCTTGGTTGTGAGCCTGCATATGTTGTCCACAGTGATTGGCAAGGCTGTGTGACCAATTTGATTTAAAGCTTTATGCCTGCTTTCTTTATCCCCGGGACTTGTCAAAAAATGACACGTGGCATCATAGCAAGACAGGCATGCTTCTGCTGCCGCCGCCGCTGCTCCTTTTTGCTCTGCCACCAAATCCCACTGGGAAATAACAAACTCCAAAGCTGAATTCATCACCAGTGATCATCGCGATCACTCTCTAATTGTTGTTTTTATGCACGCAGGTGTGCTCCACCAGAGGCCCCACAGGGGAGGGGAGTGTGAATGCAAGAGAAACAGGAGCGCTGCTCCTGCTGCAACCAGATTGAGAAGTTAGTGCAGGATTGCGTTCGAAGGAGAGAGTGTTGCATGTTACTGGAGGGAGATGGTAATTAAGCCCGGGGCAAAGTGGTAATGGATCAGCCCAGAACTGTCATCCACAAGTCTCCGGTGCCTTGCCTCTGATGAGCGAGCGGTTTTCTGTCAAGCCACAGAAATCAAAGAGGAAAAACTTAATGTGGACTCCAACTATTAGTTTGGCGTGGGTCAAATGGCATTCGGTGTGGTGCAAAATCATAATAAGGGGGGGGGGGGCATGCATGTGTGTCAAGAAACATCTGTACAGTAGAGACTTTTTGTTCTTTCTTTTCTTGCTTTCAGCCTATGGATATCTGGTTATTAGTGTCAGAGAACAGAAACAACAAATGACATGTTGAATGAGGGGATTTATTCTAATTAGCTCCATACACTAAAGCAGAAGTGAAAAAGAAGAAGAAGAAGAAGAAGAAGAAGAAGAAGAACAAGAATGCCTAAAGGCTCAGTCAAATGCAAACACCCACCCACCCACACACACACACACACACACACACACACACACACACACACACACACACACACACGCACATTTCACACTAATGAAAAACTAAATTGGTATAAACTAGAAATTTGCATTCTAAAGCATTGAAAAGCCTTTCTTTGCCTTATCAGCTGTACTATTTTCAGGATGCTGGCTGTGCACTTTTCAACTCTTCATTGTGAGTAACAATAACTGAGGGAGTCCTTGGTCCATAAGGAATGAATTTTTTTTTGCTTGTTAGTATCTCAGTATGTGATTAAAAAACACACTTTCTCGTAGGCGTTGCTATTGAAAAGATGCAATAATAACTTCATACATATTGACCTACAATCATCAAGTCATTTAACAAGTTCTTCACTCTGTCTGCTTGAATAATATCTGTCATCAAACAATAAAAGTGCTAGATTAAAGTTAATGCGTTAATGAATGTCATTATCTCCTGTGCATTCACTTATATTTAATTAAAAGTGATAAGAAATTATGAAAAGTTTTTAATCACACTTTATCACATTGTATTTGTCTTCTCCATGCAGAGGAAACAAACAAATGATGTAAACATACTTGTCAGCATGCAAGTGCAACACCACACACACACACACACACACACACACACGACCTGATTGCAATAGTTATAAAGAGGCATAAGATCATACAAATGTGTAGTTTCCTCACTTGCCCCAGGACTGTTGGTATTGCACTACAAAATTGAGTGTCTCTTTGTATCGCAAAGTTCTCATTAAAAAAGCTTGTTTTCTCCGTATCACTCACGAGCAAATAAAACCTGAGGCTAATCATCCAACTGTTTATTGTAATGATTTTGCTATAAAATGATATGATAACAATTTATCAACCCAGACAAATAAGGACAATGCAGCTGGTAGCTTCAGACTGGGTGAGAGCTGACTGAACGAGTAACTTTGTTCCTTTGAAGCCTGGGAAGATACAAATAATGTTGTGTGTTTAAACGCCACTCGCGGTTACACTGTTGCACATCAAAAAATGAGACAGCTGGCAAGACGAGCAGGCATCAGCTGTATGCCATGCTGCTCAAATCTGCTGAGTTCTTGTCAGTCTTAAACACTGAATCATACATTCAGCACTTATCATGCACACCCACTGTTATTCAGTCTGCTGACTGCTGCACATAGATTGTGCAAAATACCGGCGGCACATGAAAAACACTGGTGAGGTGAGTCCAGTCAGAGGCTTTAATGCCCTTTTTTCTCCTGAGACCTCAACTTTTGTTTGATACGCATTTTTAATTTCTCATAAGTATTTGAGATCAGTAAGACCTGATAAGTATGAAAAAACTAAACACTTTCAATGATAATCAAGTCCCGATGTCCTCAAATGAGACAATAATACAGTCCCAATGTCCTCAAACAGGACAACAATAAAGTCTTAATGTCTTCAAATGAGGGCTTCCTAATTAACAACATCTTAGCTCATTACTGTCGCTAAAATTGGTCAAATTTGTTGCCATATCAAACTACAAACTATTCTATTCATCATAAATAAACAAGTTTCAACCATAAAGTGTGATCAGGTTTCGAACCTTGTCCACTTTTGTGTCAGGATCGGCTGCAGACTGACTTGGCAGAGATGGCTGCCATCTTGTTTTCACATGGATTAGTGTATTGCGCTCTTACTACCACTAGTTGACATAAAAAACTGTCCGTGAACGAGGACAACAGGTCTAAGGACCGTTTCATAGTCGACGCAAAGACACGCAGACGCGAACACATTGGGAGACATCGAGACGCATTGGCCGCCATGATGCGTGCTTGCGTGTCAAAATGTGTTGTCCATGTTTTTGATACGCGATGCAGCGACGCGTGTAATACCATGCATTACCAGCAGGGGTGATAATGCAAGTGATGTACTTGAAATTAACCACTTTTTGTTATTCACAGAAGAAGCAGGTATGAAATATGGCAGGCGAGGAGGAAAAACTTTGTGAACTCGAACGGGCAAACATTTATATGACAGTTCTAGTGCCCTGCACTCTAATAAAATAGCAGTACTAACTACCTACAGAAGTACTAGCTAGCTACAGCAGTACTAACTACCTACAGCAGTACTAGCTAGCCGGAATGTACCGGTGACTCTGCTACCCCCTATTGCGCAAGCGATGTATTGCATTTGAAGTGTCGCCCGCATCGATTGCGTTCAATGCGTTGACTATGAAAGGAAGTGCATTGCTTGTGCCGCTTGCTCGAGTTGCGTGCATCGACTATGAAACGGCCCTAAGTTAAATAGAATGAAGTATAAGGTCATCTAAACCCAGAATGTGATGTCCTCATATGAGGACACAGGGTCTCAGGAGGATATACCGAATAATAATACAATATAGTCAAGTGTATGTTTTGCCCTATATAACCTTTATTTAATTAGATACTGCAAGTCCCATTGGAAAATAATATTTTCAAGGGAGACCTGACTGCATCAATTTTAGCACAAGATACTGAAGAACAACAGAGTGTCCCAGGAATGAGTGAGCATTTTTGCACTCCCGGTTTCCTCGTCTTGAAGTCAGTGGGTTTTTGGTTAGATCCCTGAAATAAGATCAGTGGTTAACACAAGCTTAAGAGACTTTCAAGTTTTGTTCTACAACATAAAATATGTCAGTAAATAGCCCACTCGTAAATTTTGAAGCTTTAATGTGTCTTTCAAAAGGCAGTTGCTAACAATCACGCCAAACACAGCTTTACAGCCGTGCTGTGGTGGCGACGTTGAGTCATGCGACCGTGGTGTAGTTCCTTTATAGCCTAAGGTTAGCTTGTTACTGCTGGCAACTGCATTTAAGCTTCAAAAATCATAAAGGCTGTGTTCATTTGGGAAGATTATCTTGTTGAACAAAATGTGTAAGTGTGATAAACATTTGTTTGCCACAGAGTTTGCAGTGATCCAAAATTAAAATGGAAAAACCCAACAGGCTTTTTGACTAGAGAAGCAGGGTGACGCTAACTTCCACATTTGCCTATAGAAAAACATCATCCCTGGAGCCCTGTATAACATACATTAGAATTAAGATAGAAACATGATGAGAGTGTAATGAGTGTATCACTGTCTGGTGCAATGCCAAGGTAATTTCCAGAATTTCTCTCACCTGGATTTTTTCCACATTTCTTAAGGAAATACATATATATCTATATAATTTATGTATAACCACAATTATACCCCTGACATTACACTTGCCTTTTCTTCAGTGAGCCGGTCTAAGCTACAAACTGTTATCTTCCCTCTCATTTCTCTCTCTCAAGCACACATAAACACCCACACACACATGCAGTACTCAGACTCTCTCCATCATCCAATAAGAGAGCAATATGTCCCAATTCAGGAGCTGCCAATCAACCATCAGCAAGCCCGACGAGTCTGTCAGGACCACAGTGATTAATATGTATGTGTGTACTCTTCCCAATACACTGCGTGAGGGGGATAGTGTGGGCATTTCCTCTCGCAGGCATGGATATAGCATGACAGACATGGCATGCAATCATGGTCTTAACATGTGGAGGAAATCCACTAAGGCATACTGATGTGTTCCATGAAAGGACTGCACAGAATAGAGAATTACACGCTTTTTTCTTTTAACCTTATGGGTTGAAATAAGTAGTCATGTTCAAGACAATCAAATGTTTGACTTAGTAAAAGCACAAAGTGGTGTAATTTTAGTACAGAATGGCATTTGCCTCAAACTAACTGAATCTGTGTGAGGCATGTATTTCCATTTAAGCGCACTGTGCATCTCAAGGACCCCCGTAGGGAGAATAACAGAGTCTCCACATGACATTGTGGTATGACTATGCAAACCAAGCACCGTACTAGTCTTGCAACATGAAGTACAGTAGGAGCCAGCAGCCGCAGCTTCAAGGTTTCATAGCTGGGGTTTGTAAAGGAAGATGTTCTGGAATACTTGTACAGTGAACGTTAATAGATCCTTTTCTATTTTGAATGTGTAGGCTGCTTCGGACAAAGAGCATGCACAGAGCGCTCAGCAAAACCTTCCGCTAGTGGAAGATGAAACAAAATTAGAATAGAAAAGGGGCTGAGATACAATGTATGGTGAGCCAATGGGAATTATAAAGTCAGATGAATATTGCAGCGCTTTATGGAATCTAGCAAAAGTAGATAGCAATCACTTCTGTTCAGAGGAAGAAGAAAAACAACAGCAATGACAACAATAACAAAAATGTATTGTTGTGCTGGGATTCAAAGCTGTATCAATTCTCCTTCTTGTTATTTCAGATTTAAGACATGAATAAATATGTGTCCCCCTTTTCACAGATGGACTGCTTTGAAATTAAGACACCACGCTACATACTATAGGTGCCAGACATGATATTACATGGGGACTTGTTCTTTGCAAAATAGGAACAAAGGTTTGGTTCCAATGCACCACCTAACACCGTTTCTCCACCTCATGTATTTTGATTAATGCATATCTTTCCAAGTCACTTTGGTGAATGCAATTCTCACCTTAGATTCGAATCCACAAATTGCTTAAGAAATGAAACGAGGTTCCGAAATAGCAAAGTGGCTGCGCCCATGGGTGACTACACCTTGTACGTGCAAATGAAACACTAAATAAACAAAACGTAAAGGTGACACTGAAATGTATCAACTGTTGCTAATTTTTACCCCATAAAATTTGCATCATAAATTGGTGTGGGAAAAGCAGCAGCAATGCAGATATTAAAGCAAGTGTGAGAAAAAGATAATTGTTTTCTATAGTACGGTGGTAGACTTAGCACCGCATTGATGGATGTTGCTGATAAAATCATTTAAGCTTCCAGAAGTTTCCACCAAGGTTAAAACACAGAAAAGAAAGAAAAACGCTTTTTCGCCTAAGACTTTATAACGCTGAGAAAACTGCTGTGTAGTTATTTTTAAATGTTGTAGCAAAGCAAGATGTCCAAACACAGAGAGAAGTTGTTCTTGGAAATTGATCTGAAGTTGCTTGAACTGCTGGCGAAGGAGCTGCACAAAGATAGAAAGTGTTGCAGGCAAACATTATGAAGACATTAAGAGCAAAACTTTCCAGTAAAACACATCATAGAGACGATTCATTGCAGAGACGAGCCACAGATGCTTCTGTGCTGCTGTAGCTAAGTGATACACTTGACATTTCACATGACACGAGACAGGTGCAGTGCCATTTTCTCAATCATCTGCCACTGACGTGAAAGCGGAGGCTCAGTCCACACACAAGGCAACATGAAACCGTGCACGGCTTCTGCCGTCATTGGTGTAATGGGCAGTGCAACAACACAGCTCAGAGGCAGAGACTCCACTGTGCTTCTGTCAAAGGTTTCCAGAAAGACTTCTGAATAAATAGACATGTTGGTGTGACGAATTCAAAAGACACTTTGAGCTTTATTAGCCATGGACACCAGACTGAAAGCAGTCTAAGGAAATTATATCCTGCAAAGGAAATTGTGGAGGCAGTCGCATGTGCTTTGAGCACTGGATTGAACCTGATGAGCTATTTAGAGTGAAAAACACAACCCTCACATGTTACTATTAGAGCAATATTAAAGTTATGCAGAAAAGATGCAATGGCACTAGTATGTCAGTAATTGACAGGAAAGTAGGTCAGTTAAAATGAACATTTTTAGAAGGGAAGGGGAGGCGGGGGGTTACATTAATATACCCTATGATACAACTGTTTAATTAAAGAACATTTTAGGGCAACAGAAAAAAATATATTAAATGTTAACTTACACATTATGGGACCAACATCAGCAACATGACCCCGCATTGCCAAACCAACGATAAACTCCATTTCTATAGATGGCACTTGTTCAGCCTGGAACGAAAAGAGTACTCAAGATAAAGTACTGTTACTTTAATGAAATGTTACACATTTAGTGTACAAATTAAAGTGCATTGGCGTGTCAGCACATACACATCATACCACAGAGCCCTTCTTTCCAAACCTACAATATAACGGCACCCTGCAGCCTGAGCACACAACTGGTTACAAATTACACAGCCAGGCAAGAGGACAAAACTCAAGCAATTATTCACAAATTACCAAAAATGCATAAAAAGATCTGTGGACACGATGGTAGGTGCAACTAGCACAATTAAGCTGAATAACTGAAACAACCTGCCACTTCCTGTAACAGCAGAATAAGATGTAAGATAAAATGAGATGTGTAAACAATATAAACTGACTAACAAACCAGCAGAAAGGGAGCTCCACAGTTTTAACACAAAATGCAGCTGCTCGTTCAGTATTAAAGCATAACCTCTTTTTCCCAGTATAACCAGTCCACTCAGCCTCTCTAGCTCAGTATAACTAGTCCACCCAGCCTCTTTTTTTCCCAGTATAACCAGTCCACTCAGCCTCTCTAGCTCAGTATAACCAGTCCACCCAGCATCTCTAGCTCAGTATAACCAGTCCACTCAGCCTCTCTAGCTCAGTATAACCAGTCCACTTAGCCTCTCTAGCTCAGTATAACCAGTCCACTCAGCCTCTGTCCCAGTAGATCTTTCAAATATGTTGATCTGAACAACAATGAAACAATAGAAAGGTCTCCAACACCTCACTGAAGGTAATAGTTTCAGAGTAAATGGAGAGGTAACCACTGGAGGTTCCAGTAAGCATTTTAGCATTAGCTTCACCACACCCAGCATGCACCTGTGCATGCATTATGAGACAATGAGCCCATAGGCACAGATATGCAAAGGGCCCCACCAAGTGCTTAATTTGTAAAATTAGAAGTAGGGGAACACTTTGGGCCTCTGAGAGAGCAGTGTTTCCCCCACTCCCAAAAGTGGGGGAAACACTTTTTTAAGCGGCACCCGAGCCACCTCACTGCGCAACTCCGAATGGAATGGTTGTGACATCTAGTGTTGTCACCGTACCAAAA
>NC_065507.1:10450550-10531076 GCF_006386435.1 Epinephelus moara | reverse complement strand
ATTGGACTTTGAACTTATCCCACAGTAGTGGTACGTGAGGCATCGTAGTACTACGGTACTCCACCCTGCAACACTAGTGACATCAGCCAATACTGTATGTAGTTTTTAGATGTGAAAAGTTCTAGACCCATGCAAATTAGTTCCGGAACACACCAGGGCCTTTTCTGAAAAGATCCTGGTATGCGTTCCAGTACGTTCCGGCTCAAATTAAGCACTGGCCCCACCACAAGACACACAGACTTTCTGTTGGTTTTGAATCTCTTGTGGTCATTCTGGGTCTCCTTTTGTTTGGTTTTTGTCTTTTGTAGTCTTTGGGGTTTCTTTGAGGTAATTTTGTGTCTTATTTGGTGGTTTTCTGTGTTTTTGTAGGCATTTGTGTCTTTTTGTAGTTCCTTTGAATCTGTTTGTACTCTTTTTGTGTCATTTTGAATCTCTTAATCGTCAGTTCTAATTTGAGTTGCAATTTTCAGCTGAAGACCTGGGGGGCCCTGACACTTTGGGCCCCTGGGCCTGTGCCCAGTAGGCCTGTTCAGAAATCCATCCATGATCTTGAGCGCGTTTGATTTGAATCACTTAGCACGCTTACTGGGAGGTGCATACAGCAAGACACTGTACACCCAACTTCACTCTCTCTGTGGTTTCACAGCAGATTCCCGACTAAACCATTCCCCACTTAACAATGATTGGTGGAAACTAAAATTATTCTTAGGCTGAGTTAAACCTTAATAAGTTTCTTTTTTGGGGCGGATAATCAAACCAGATTAGATTGAGCAAAAAAAAAACAAAAAAAAAACTCACAACTATGGCTTGAGTGTCACATTAATTGGGATGTGTTTTAAATTAACCAAAATACAGTTTTCACAGTTTTTTATATTCAAGTTATATTATGTTTTTTTTTTGTTCGTTTTTTTTTTTTTTTTTAAAGTGTTGAGGTGTGCTTAAACCAAGGAGACGGAGGAAGAAAAAGCATAGGAGTTAAAAAGTAAAATACTCACACAACTATGGCTTGAGTTGTGTCACATTAATTAGGATGTTTTGTACATTTACCTTAATACAGTTTTCACAGTTTTTTTTTAAATTCCAGTGATATTCTTGTCTGTTTTTTTCTTGTTTTTGTTTTTTTGAGGCGTTGAGGTGTGCTTAAACCAAGGAGATGGAGAAGGAAAAAGCGTAGGAGTTAAAGAAAAAAAAGTAATGGGAAAGGAACATTGTTTCATATGGAAAAGGCTGACATATGTGACAAGAGGCTTCAGGTTCCTTGAGGATGCGTGAGTGGAAACCATCTCTTCAGTAACACGACACCCATCAGCTGCCACTTTCTGATCCCCTGTCTGTCTTCAGCTTATCCTTAAACATGCTTCACCGAAGAAATAAACATTTCAGCTCAAGCCCCTTGAATGTTGTCCTTCTTTTTAACGGTTTGGTCCATGTTAATAAAAACAAAATCCTGATTTAAAGCACAGTCTTATTTTAGTATGCTTTATTCTGATTGTTTGATGACATGATTGAGATTTATACTGAACAATAACACACAGTTATATTCAATTTTATGTGCAGAAATGTCCTGTAATTTGCAGGATATGGATGGATTTATCACCAGATAACTCATCCTCCCCGTAATCCTCCAATTTGATTCCACTTACACAAGGACAGATAGAATAAGTAGTGAGGCAAGAAGGAACAAAAAAGAGCATTTAATGGAGTCTGTTTCAAACAGGCATGGATTACTACTAAACATGTGCTTCCTTCTATGACAGCTAAAAACAGTCATTACAGTTGAGAAACCATAGCTTCTGGGTAGAGCTACTCTCACACACCCGTGGTTTCCTGAGCAGAGTGGAATATGAATGTCAAAATAAAAAAAGAAGATTTGAGGGGTTTTGTTAGATCCCAGTGATTTCTGAATCTCATTCATTCAGCCCCTTTTTGTTGTATCTATTACAGCTCCACGCTGTCTTTTCTGCAGCCTTCTCTGTCATGCATGTTTAAATCTACATTACGTACTTACCTCGGCTGAAAGGGGGGATTTTTCAGCCCATTCCTTTTTGGAGCTTTTGTCTGATAAACCTAATCAGTCTCAGCCTTCATTCTTGGATTATCAGACAGTGGTATCAGGATGCTGGGTGGAATAGAAATGTACCAAACATTGATTTAGATTTCCTTTTTAAATCAAGGCCAGTTGATAATCAATTGTGCCAGATATATTTAGAAAAACTCCCAGTTTGTAACTTTAAATCAAGAAAAAGGTAATTAGGCCCAGCGATGTTGACTGTAGCTAATATCTTGGTATTATGCATGAGAAAAGAAATGCATTGGGAAAAACAGTATCTTTTTACAAGAACCTACGCAAGACCAAAATGACCTTTTCTTTATTAATGGCCTGGTCAGGCTTTATAAATGAAGTCTGCATGACAAAGAAGCAAAGAAGGACTTGAGGACTACTGACAGAATGCACATGGTGACAGGTAATGCATCACACTTGAAGACAGAAAAGCAGCATGTTTTGTAATTGTCCTCAGAGATATAAATTACACCTGTTTATTTAGCTGAGCAGTGACTTTGATTTATGTAATGCTGACGAAGGTGGCACTGCAGTGAAAAATAAAAATACGGGATTATTTCTGTGTTTTGAGTATTTACTTGTGAACATTTGTTACATCTGTGGTTGTCTTCAGTCATGCAGCGGGGTGTATGGCCTCTATTGCTCTGGCCCTTTCTGCGAACTGTAAGTATCCCACTAGACTGTCAGGAAGAGCAGGGTAGCCCCTCCCGCTGCCCCTCCATCTCCCAGGAGAAACTTCTAGACCGAGTCATCCAGCATGCTGAACTCATCTACCGTGTCTCAGAAGAATCATGCTCTTTGTTTGTGAGTAACACCGTGCGCTTCACCAAAATGAATCTTTGCACTTGTGTGCCGTATGGGGGGGGAAAAGAAAAAATGTTCGTCAGATCCGTTGCATCCACAGGCTCTTACAGTATAGCATAAAAGGCGTAGATTTAGCATGTGTATAGCCTCAGGAGAAACTGAATCACTCTTCACACTGAGGATCACATGACAAGAGAAAATTATTTCCACTGTGCCTAGAAAGAGAGGGTTGAACCGAAAGGCAATCTAAGAAAATCCATTACCTATAGGGGGAATATTCTTATCCGCTAATGTTGGGCATGAGTTAGTTTTTTAAAATATTTTTATGAAATGTGAAATCAGCATTTTGAAAAGCAGTGCTGTAGAAGCACAGCCTTAGGCAAAGGCTACAGTGACAGCAATGCAAAAAATTTGGGTTTAAGAAGCTGTATAATACCTTTTATTATACAAGTAGAAAGAACTTGTCATAAAATTTAGTCATCCAAAGAGCAATGAAATTCTGTTGTTTCCTTACATGTCAATGCTGAAGTGTAATTAAAAAGAAAATGGCTCATCAGTTATATTAGGAAGGAAGGGGCATATTTCCCAAGGTACAGTATGTGTTTTTCTTATCATTGAATCCAGCATGCAGTCTAGCAACACTTGGAATGAGCTCTACAATGAGAGCAAAAGGACTTTTTGTTGGCCTTTTTCACAATATGCTAGACCAAAAGCACTGACACTCTCTGTTAGATACTCTGTTATTTGCTTTTGATTCTGACATGATCATCGCCTCTCTGCCAGGCTTCAAAGTAATCTTCTATCTCTCTTCTGAGCCAAAGATATTTTATTGAAGAAGCAGGCCTGAAGTGGAGTAATACGAATGTGATAATGATATACTGCAGCAGTGAGAGCGCAGGTTTTGCAGCCTGTTGAATCCCCTTCGCTCCGCGGCTCGAGATCCAAAAAGGTCTTTGAAATGGGGGTGATGTAGGACTTGTTACTGAGAACACGCTGCATGAGGTCTACAGATGAGAACATGCTGCAGAACAAAATGAGTCTCTGCTGTGTCTCCAGTGGCTGAGATTGGTGGAGCTTTTGTCATTGTTTTCCTGATGTGTCTTTTTGCGTGTTCTTGTAATTCTGTACCTATGAGAATCGAAGGTTTTCAAATCACTTGGAAAAATACACTAAAGTGTTGCTTGCCTATTTTTTAAAAGGCTTCTTTTAAAAGGTTAGGACTGAAGTGTAACCACTGTAACATTGCCTAAAAACAACAGGATTCCAAAAACAAACGCAGAGCGGAATAATGCTGCTTATGACCTTCAATTTTGAATATGGAGAATAAACTTAACTAACAATAAAAGACTGTCTTTATTCTACATACTAAACTTTAAGGTTAAGTCACATCTATGCACTTCATGAGTCTGTTTTTTCTCATGATTGTAGGAGGAGATGTTTATACCGTTCCAATTGCAGCTCCAGAGGAACCAAGCTGGCTATGCATGTATCACCAAAGCCTTACCCCTCCCCAGCTCCAAAAGTGAAATCCAACAGATATCTGTAAGTACATGGCTGCTGATCACCACAGATTTTTCTTTCTCCTTTGTCAGGGTCTTTGATCTTAATCGTGTAATGTGTGTGTGTGCCTCTGCTTTTATGTGCTAGTGCATATAATTATTCTTGTGCATACACATTTGTGGTTGTGTGTGGGTGCCAGCTTTGGGGTAGTGTTATACATGTCTGTTTGCATGTACAGGTCTGCTCACAAATCAATTTGAAGCTGCAGTGGTGCTAAGAGCCCAAACTTTCTTCTTTTATGTAGTGTGCAAGTGAACCTCCCATCTTATGTGTCCCTGTCAGGTGTGAAATGATCAGTCATTTGCTCTAATTACAGTGAAAGGTCCTCAGATATCACAAATATACTTGCCTGTGTAACATTTCAGAATACTTTTCCCTGTGCTGTCTGGGGTTCTGACCACTGTCCAACTGGACATAGCCTTTCAGGCCAAATGTCAGCTTGATCAGCAGTGTGGAAACTAGATTGAGCTACTTAGCAAAAGGGCATGTGAAGGGTGATTTGGCTGATGTGCACTGTAATCTGGTTAATGTGAAGTTCTTAAATAATCCTCCTTCAACTAACAAAGGCCAAGTATTTATGGCAAAAGCAATGTGTTCAAGGACTGAAATTTCGCTATATTGAAACTGCTGGTTAAAAGTTATGTCATCGCTATAATGGTAAATGGGATCTTTGAAAGTGCATATACTGCAAGGCTCTTCTTTATGTTAATAATTTATCCTCTGCCCTTTCTGCTGAAATATTGCCTGCTCTGCGGTTTAATGGCCATTTGTATGGTGGTCATTTGCACTTGCTTTAGAGTCTGCTCTGCTACAGGGAATTTACCCATGACACTTCAACCCACTGTTGTTGCTCTGTGTTTCGTAGCTAGCGAGCCCTTGATCAAAAGTCATGTTTTTATTGAGTTATTAAGTTTTTTTGATCACTTCTGTTCATTGCTGTCTGATATTCATTTTGAAGGGCAACAAGGCTGCTGTTCATAAAAGACATAAATGTTTCCAACAACATATAAACATTCGAGGGTCAGCTCATACCTAGGGGGGATGTATGCAAAGCAAGCTATATTTTCAATCCATTCAAGATACTAGAATGCCTTAAAATCGGAACATTATTTTGGAAAAACATGTTAGTTGCTGAGGAAAAAATGAATCCTGTAGAGCCTTCCTCACATATTGCATCAAATCTTTCTCCAACTGTCTTCATCATACACAAACCACGGTATGACAAATGCTGAGTTAGACTTATTTTCACTCCTGCTACCAAAAAAGAGGCAAATCTGGCTTATGTTGCTATTTTTAAGTTACGCAACATAGGTAGGGTATGACTTTGGCATAAAAAGCATTACTAATCTTAAAACCTATTTTTGTTACACTACGCTTCGGCGGAGTTCACAGAGCGAATGTTTAGCTGACATATCTGCTATGTTTGAATCCATGCCATAATAATCTGGGCTGCTCTAACTGCAACTCAAGGATCTCCAACAATGCTGAGTAAATGTGGTCTTCAGTACTATGAACTGAATGTTAGTTTAACAGAAGATCATTGGTAAATAAAAATAACATGGGCATAAACTATTATCTGAATGACAAAGATCAAAACATTTTATAACAAGGAGCTTGGGTCAGGTTGAGGTAGTCAAGTTTTAAAAGGGGCCGATGTGTACAGTACAGTAGTCAAAGCAACTGACCAGTATATCTGTGGTCATTCAAGTGCATGTCCACGAACAGGGAGAAAAATCCAGCAGTATACTAGGAGCCACATTTGTGACTTATTCATGCAGATTAATCCACTAAATCCACCAGGTGTTGACTGTAGAACACCTTAGCTTCGTGAAACCTGTGCCCGTCGCCCTGGTACGTTAGTGAAAGCACAGCTGGATGGCGGAGCTTGAACTTAACACCTTTCTTGTAAATCTTGGATTTGACTGTGGTGAATGCGGCGTGCTTCTTGGCAAGCTCGCTGCTCATGTCTGGGAAAATAAAAATCTTTTGTCCCTGTTAGACAAGCTGTCCCCGTTTCCTCACGAGGGCAAGTACCTGCTCTCTCTGTTCGTAGCGTAGAAAATGAACAATCATGGGTCAGGGATGTTCTCCTTCTCCTGGTTAAGGTTTCGTTTCATCTTGCAATACGTCAATAAAACAGTGAGACATATAATCTGTAGCCAAACGTCCCTCGCAGCCCTCGGATAGGCCAGCTACTCCTACTCCTACAATTTTGGAGGTCTTTTGTCTTGCGTTTAAGAAGACCGTTTTCAGTGTGGAGCTGTTTTACCTGTAGCTCAAAGCTAGTTAGCCTGACACTTGGGTCAGAGAGAGGTGTCCATTGCAACCGGAATCCTCCACCTTGATGCACACTACATTTTAAGTTGTTTGAATCGGACACAGTGAGGCTTGTATTTTGGCCAAAATTGCTGCTCTATAATTCTCCAGCTCCGCTTTAAGGTCAGAGATGGTCAGAGAGTTAGCTTCTCCAGCTATAGCAACCATTGTTTTATTCATTCATTCTGTTCTTCCCGCTCTTCACCTGTGTGCCCTGCAGGACAAGTGGTTGCTCCACTCTGTGCTGATGCTGGTCCAGTCGTGGATCGAGCCTTTGGTCTACCTGCAGACCTCACTTGATCGCTACGATGCTGCTCCTGACATGCTACTCAACAAGACCAAGTGGGTGTCTGAGAAATTGATCAGTCTGGAGCAGGGAGTGGTGGTCCTCATCAAGAAGGTGGGTCAAATCCCATTTCTGGATTGTTATAAACTCACACATGTATAAGATAATTTAATTTTATTATAAAACACATAAGAATACTGCATACTAGAGCTTTACTCCTTCCCTTTTTGTCTCTGTTTCTTAATATTTCTGTTATGTTTCCAACCTTTCTCCTGCAGATGTTGGATGAGGGAATGCTGACCGCAAACCACAGTGAACAAGGCCTATTTCAATATGATGTGCAGCCAGAGATGTTGGACTCTGTCATGAGAGACTACACCTTATTCAGCTGCTTCAAGAAAGACGCCCATAAGATGGAGGCTTTCCTAAAGCTACTCAAGTGTCGACAAACTGACAAATACAACTGTGCATAAGACATGAAGTGCAGCTTTTAAATAATACAGCTTTAAATGAATTCCTGAGGTCGGTAGCCGTGCACTTAAAGATATGACCATGCCTTAGGCGATTCAGCCTTGCTTGCAATGCAGTACATTCTTTATTGATTGTTTTGGAACACCTTCATACAAAACTAAGTAGGTGTAATGCTGTGCCCTTTCTACAACATACCGCATTTTATATTTTCCTGCTCAGTTGTTATTTTAACCTGGCAAAGGCAACAGAGGGCAAACTCCCAAAAGATTATTTGCGTGTCGAGCTGTCAAAAAAATCTGCATATCCTGCCATTGATTTCCATTTTCTTTGTTCTTAACTGGAGTTTGTATTCCTCGCTGGCTCTCGCAGTGTTTTGATTATTCCCACGGCCCCCAGAGTATTCAGTGAGACGGTTTCACTTCTGCATTAGTGAAATGAAACACTTTCACCGGAGACGGGAGTCAAACAGAGAGCAATCACTACTTTAAAAAAGACACACATTTTGATTGGTGCAAGAAAGTGTGAGCGAGGCAGAGAGAGAGAACAAATAACAGCTAAAATGAGAGGCAGGCAAGACTTATCTTGAGTTTTTGGTTAGATGCAGGTTTAGATTTGCAGAGTACTCATGAAAGAATCAGGAATATTTCTGCTCCTAAACGTGCCTAATTTAACACGAATGTAATAGAGGAAGCTTGTTATTCACTTTGAATGATCAGGAGTGGAACTGTTCACATTTTGGTTGTTAGATGTAGTGAATATGTAATGCAGAATACAAATATATTTTTTGTAATCTCATGTGTAAATACAAGAAGCCCAATGTACTGTGAAAACCTTTTGAGTGAACTGCTAATTTAAGGCGCTAATAAAGCAAACTGTAGAAAGATAAGACACTTTTGTTTTGAAATGTTCTTTTGTGAGTGAGCTAGCGAGTGTGATCAACATCTTTATCCTGTTTTTGATTCCATAAATGAGGGAAAACTTTCTCCAAAGTCAAGATTAAATCAATGAAGTTTCTGTTCTCAGTTCTGCCCTTTCCACCCCCAAACACAAGAGGGCAGTAGTGCTCTTTCATCAAGGTAATGTTAATCACTTTATTGCCATGCCTTTTATGACATGTTGTATTTCCAAATAATAAGCTTAAATGCACTGGATCAGTTTGGAGAGAATCATTTTTAATTTGGGGAGCGGGGCGACCAGCATTTATATATTTTTTACTTAAGTAATGTAAATTAATATATTATTTTAGATATTTATTTATTTACTTTAGATATTTATGAAACAAAATGTGGGATAATGGAGTGCATGAACCATAAATAAATCCTCATAGAAAATATTTCATATGCATAACACCATACTGTCATAGATATCTTGATCTATGTGATCCCAGCAGCCAAAACATAGCACCTGCAGTAGTTATCCCACTTACACTTAATAGGCTTGAAATTGGCAGGCTGCATTGCTTGTTCCTGTTTACATCTGCCACCACACCATGAGACAGGGAAACAATAAAAAAGCAGCCGCCATGAGCATTTTTCCTTCTTATTCCCCCCCCCCTTTCACTGATCTCAGGTTTCTTCTTGATTTTTTTTTCACTCTCTTGTGTCCTCCATCCTCTGCTCCTTCATCCTCTGTGACCATATCAGAAGATGTAAATCAAGTCTTGTGGTTGCCCCGGTGAGTCGGGTGTCAGCGTGGAGAGGTGGTGTCGTGTGGTGTGGGTGGATGTTGGGGCAGGATGTGGTAGGGGGGCCTAGTGTCAGCAATGTCAGGTTCAGCTTCCTGTGGCCTAATCACTTCAGTATGAGGGCTCGGAGGAGATTGGGTAGACTCTGTTCTGCTCTGCAGGGCTGCAGCACCACAGCCTCAACCTTGTAGTGCAACCCTCACCTCACCTCGTTTGGTTCCTGACAACACGCAAGTAATCATAGGCGAGGTAAAACCCCGTGCCCCCACCCACTTCTCCAGCTTTGAGGCCATAAATATTAAAGATTGGCTATAAGTAGTGAGAGGAGGGAGGGGATCAGAGGCGGGAGAGAAAGATGTTAGGGAGTGGAAGGGGAAAGAAGGACACAGGGATGAAGGGAGGGGTGTGGGGCCCGGGTGATTTCACAGTCTAACTATTATAACCTGAGGAAAGGAAATCTAGACTGCTGGGATGCATAAGTGGAGCAGAGGAGGCAGACAGAAAGGAGAGGGAGAGGAAAGGAGCAGGAAATGTAAAGAAAATGGACTGAGAGACGGAGGCAAAGAGAGGTAAAGAGGGCAGTTGTTTCTTTTTTTTTTTCTTCCCTCAGCGGTGATGTGAAATTTGTCAATCAAATAGAGAGAGAGAAAAAAATAGCGCATAAAAATGAGAAAGGGAGAGATAGAGGTAAAAATGATTGGGAAAGAGTCTGAGCACAGCTCTGAGCAGTGTGACATGCAGGGAAGTAGGTTGGATCTAGAGAGAAAATGGATGGCTGGAAGGCAGGTACACAGCTAGAGGAGTTAGGTTGGGAAGTGGTGTTGGCTTGATATGAAACCAAGACTCAAAGTACGAAGTCCTTAAGCCTCCACTGGCTCGGCTGGCTCCCACACTGTTGTTTTGCTTTCATTTATGGCTCAAAACGACAGCTTGGAAAGACCTAAAACGGTCTCACAGCCCCTGTATGATCTCCCACACTGAAAACCATGTAGCTCTGTGCCTCTCCTTCCTCCTCGTTTTCTGTGCTTTAATGACATATTTAGGCTGTAGCAAAGAACGTGTCACTTAAAGGGTTTGTATATGTTTGCTTATGTAGAAGTAGAAAAGGGAGGACGAGCAGAGGTGAGAGTAGGAAGGCGGTCTTTCCTTTACATCTAACTTCTGACAACCCAGGCTGCTGCTTTTGCGATACAGCCGTTTCTATCATACCACTGCAAACAAGAGGGAATTGGTTTGGGCCATCAAAGAATGGCATAAGGTCTCAAATAGAGCCAACCAACCAATCCTGAGCACAGTACACCTGGGGCTACATCATGCACAGCTGTCAGCGTGTGCATATGTGTGTGTGTGTGCGTATGTTAATCTTTAAGTCCAGCATGTCTGTTGGACCAGTGACACGTCTAAACCTCTGGATGTCCAACCTCACTTCACCCTGTGCATCTCCTTTGGCTCCCCAGACGAGACATCTCTTCAAGGCTGTGTGGAGACGTAGAGAGGGTCAAGAGGTCACAGGGATCAAGGGCATCCTAACTGTTCCAATATGGGAAAAGATGTCATGTTGTAACAGCAGCTAGCTCAGGTTTCACCCAGGACAGACGCTGTTTTAGTGGGCAAAAGAGAACGCAATGACAGCTAAAGACAGCTGCTAACATCCCACATGGGTAACCATTCCCATAGATTTTCCTATACACATAACAGAATGACATAATATATATAAATATGCAGCAGATCATTAATATTTCCTTTGACATTACATTAATGATTGCATTACCCCTTCAGAGAGAGCTAAAAGGAAAGCAAGTTCCCCTTAAGTGAAACAACTATTTGGTTTTGATGTTGTTTACCCAGCTGTTAAATCAATGCACCGCTATCTTACAGTGTTTTTCACTGTTGTTGCCATTATGTAACCTGCATGTGGTACGGACACTAAAAGAGATAATACCTCAACATGCAGCTATGATTAATAGGGGAATACGCCGGTCGTGGTGAAACAAGCCCTATGGGGCATCTCTTGGTTTGTGGCGAGGAATTAGGTGATTACCTCAGAGACTGTGGGGAAACGGGCTGAAGCTATGTGAACTCAGCAGGGAAGAGGCCATCAATCGTCCTAACCTGAAGCTCTTCGCTGTAGCAGGGAATCACAGATTTGTTGACCAGCACATTCCAGAGCTGTGAAGACATGGAGAAAACAGGGGAAACATCAGCGGGTTGTAAATAAAAGCTCCAGATGAGGAGCTAAAAATATGCGCTTTTAAACTTAGCCTCGTCACAGCTTCTGTCCCGTGTTTCACAGACTTCCTACAGCTGCATTCACTGAACACAAAGTTATATTTCTAGGTAATTTGAATTAGGGAATTACTAATATATATGAGGGGTCGGCTCATGTAACTAAGAGGGGGACGGCGGTTAGGTTTAGGCAAGAAAACTACTTGGTTCAGGTTCTGGAAAGATCATGGTCAGTCATCTCTAACAACTTACGTGACAAAATAACTCAGTGTTTATATGTGGTTTCACACTGGCCTCCTAGATCAAATTCCTGTGGTTGTTGGACCCATCCACCTAAGAAGACTTTTGCAGTCTTTACACTATGTCCTTTGCTTTGAATGTCTTAAAATGACACGGATGAGATTTAGATGGAGGTTGTTGAAAGCTAGCTACGTCTCAAACAGATGCTAAAGGGTGCATTGCGTGACTGTATATGACGTAGCGGGCCACTGACCAAGAACCATGTTTGATCCCCTGGGAGTGAGACCAAGCACATTAGTACTTATCTATTCATTAAAAAAAATAGTTAGAATAATAACACAATATAATTGGAGGAGCCTGCTACAAAAATTGCTTACGGTGAGGTTGTGGTGTTGTTTTGTGCAGCGGTTCCCAACTGGTCCAGCCACGGTGTTTGGCCATGTGGTCGAGCTAGTTTGCTGTCTCTGTCAAGTAGCTGTCCATTAGTCACTCACTCTACAGCAGGAAACAACACTTCAGAATAAAAGCTCTGTGCCGGAAATTCACTGTACTTCAAAATAAAGTGTGTTTTTAACAAACATGACAGGTTTGCACTTGTGGTCCATTCAGAATGGACCCACAACTCACTTTTGGACCGCAACCCACCACTTGGGAACCACTGATTTTGTTTATATAATGTTGCATATTGCCTATACGTATGTTGCTATGCATATTTCTCATCCTGTGTGCCTAAATCATCTTCCCCGGAACACCACAATATCATTGCAACAAACAACTGATAGTCAAGTCTTGTCAATTTTGAATGGTTCTAATTATTAAATATAGTCTTTTTTAAATATCTGGTAGTTATACTGAAGTAGACCTTGTAAACATGCACAGCATTTTATTTGGATGATTGACCCAGGGCTTTTAAAAGTATTAAAATATTCCAAATATCCTCCTTATGAATGCATTAAATGAAAGTGTTACAAACAGTAACACTGTTCGCCTGAAACTATTTTGAATATTTGAATTCCAACCTGAGAGTTTGACTACAGTACTCATCCTTGGTCTTGGCTAAAATGATCACATGTTTTTTTTGTCAACTAAGCTTTTGATGTTTTCTTAACTAAAATGTTCAGGCTTTCATCGACTAAGACAAGCCTTAAATATTAATTTAGGTAATTAAAAAATCATAAGAAAGATAAGGATGACTAAATATGACTGAAACTCACATGAACTTTTGATGTCAGCGCTAAAAATAAATCTAGAAAGCTGAAAATTAACACTATTAGTTATAATTAATTGTATGGCTCATTTGTATGAGTTGACTCAATTCATGTGATGTACTTCTTATGAACTGATTTAAAAATATATATTGGAGGTAGGTTTGCAGAAATGTATATAAAGTGCTCAGAACAGACTTTTAACATGTGGAGAAACGTCTGTGGTGCAAAATGTGGAATGGATAGAGTATTATAACAGAGCACCTACTGCAAGATTCAGCTCTTTGTTAATGCTCTCAATCAGAAATGACATTCTGCAAGCCTTGAGTGGTATTCAGTCTTACACGGCATTGTACACACTCTTGTTTATTGTATGTCATTTTATGAATGAAAGCGGCAATTGTAAGTCTATTCTGGCTTCTCCACAAAAAAAGCTGATTGTAGATGAAGTTTATAGTTTCTGTTATAAAGCACTGAGATGCTGCCACTCACTTCCACTCATCAGCTTATTGTGGATATAATGAGAGACAAAGAAAAACATCTTAGATGACTGTATCTAAACCGGCGGCTGTGGAACAAACGCCTTCACTTTAGGAAAGAAAAACGAAGAAGGCGGACAGATGCCAAAAGAAGCTGAGCTTAAATCAATGCAATTTCCTCCCTTCACGTCTCTGGCCAGAAGGACCTTTTGGAGTTTTCCACCAGTTTTGCTTTTTTGTAAGAAATTCTTTCTGCTTGGAGATGTACTGTAAATCACAATGCACATGGACGGGCTGAGCTGGTAAGAGAAACGGAAGGTTGTGAAAGGGCATATATTTGTCTTTCTGCCAGTATGCGTCTGCTTATGTTTTTCTTAGATCAAGACACAGGCCTAAAAATCTCGTGCATTTCCTTCACTTCAGGAAGCACTTTCATAACTTCAAATATAATAATTTCCTTTTTGGAAAGACGCCGGGGATTATCCATGTGTATTTGGCTTTCATTTATCTGTTTTCTTCCCCTGAAAGAAAAGGATTTGACAAAAAAGGGGGAGCTCACAGATAGTAAATGGTTGGACCTCTGGCCTCTGATCCTAAATGGGTTTTGATAGGTGTGGTGAATTCAGTTTCGGCTCAGGGATTATGATTTACCGCCTCTCTGGTTTGGCTCCAGGAAAGCAGCACTCACATCCTCTGCCTATTTTCCTGTTTGTTTTGCCTTCCCTTGGTGGTAGCAATACTGAACGTGAAAGGTATGCTCGAGGAATCCCTCCCTTCTCCGACATAGGGTACTATAAAGAGGAAGGGCTGAGGGTGGACGAGTGTGAGGCATTTTAAAATAAACTAAAGAAATTTATTTAGCAGATGTGAAACAATTATTATTATCAACATTTGTGAACATGCAAAGAAAATGTTCAAATTTGAAGTGTCCATAATTAATTCCTCATTAATTTACAATGTATTTTACCAGTATGTGGCACCATTAAGACCCTTAGAGGAGTAAAAGTTGAAATGAGGCTGGGAAGTGGAAAAGATTTTTGGAAGTTTGCTAATATTCCCATGCAAAATATTTATTTCAGTCACAGCAAACGTATGTGTATTGTGTTTGGATAATGATTCCACTACACGGGTAATGTCTCTCTCTCTCTCTCTCTTTTTTTTTTTTTCAATGTGTGATGTTCAATATTTGGATACTACTAAATTCGTACCCCTTTCAAATTTAGATAAAGAGCCAACCTACTACTCCTACTCCAACACTACTCCTGCTTATGCACTGTTTGTACGTATACCTACAAAAAAGTAATGCACCAAAATTTGTATATAGCCATTGTAATCCTGAGTGGGTAGTTTGTGTATAACCCACATAACTGGGAAGGCAGTGATAATGTGACCAATGCACTGAATAGAGTAGCAAAAACAAGTAGTATAAAGACTTAAAGACCATGTAAAGAGGCAGGTTTGGATGGTGGATTGGTCACTCAACACAGGACTTTCCCCCAGGAGACCGGTGTTTGGAACTGTGTGAAGCCAAGTGAACTTTGACTTACTTTAAGGTACACTGTCACCATGTTTGTTTTCCTAAAACTAACCAAAGTAACTTAATTTGCCTAAACCTAACCTGTGCATCTTTACTTACCTAAACGTAACTTAAATTTTAAGTAACGTCATGGTGGGGTGCTAATTTATTAGATGTCATACAAAACGTTATATGAGGAAATGAAGAAACGCTGTATCTGACCATTGTTGATTTAATCGTAAAAAGAAATAATAAAAAAAATGTAAAAAAAAATAATGATCACACCAGCATTACTTTGCTGATAACCTAACCTACAGTTAGTCCAGGGCATTCTCATCCCCAACTCGTCAAATACTTATCATACCAATACTTGGTCAGATACAGATGCACCGAGACACCCTTTACCATCTGTATGAGGCATGCCACATTAATATTACTGTAGATGCGGGGCGCCCACTAGCTCACGTGGTAGAGCTTGCGCCCCATGAACAAAGGTTATGTCCTTGTTGCAGCAGCTGCAAGATTGATTCAAACTGTGGCCCTTTCCTGCAGGTCATCCCCTCTCTCTCCCCATTTCACACTAGACTTTCCTATCTAACAAAGGCAACAATGCCAAGAAAATAATCTTTGAAAAATAAATGAATAAAAAAAAAAAAAAAAAAACTTTATATGCTTCAAGCAACTGATGTAGTATAAAGAGCGAGAAAATCTGATTAAGGTGTGAGGGAGGGCTGATGAATTGATTAAAAAAACACACAACTTTCATCCAGGAGGCCGTTGTTCATGTCGCATGTGAAACCAAAGCTACACACTGAGTTATTTTCACTACATAATGTAATATGTTATATGATTTATGTCATGTGTGCTATGATTTATGACATTACGTTTGTATCAAACACAAGTACCGAAACCTGACCAAGTAGTTTTGTTGCCTCAACCTAAAAACAAAGTAAACCTACATTGGTGTATTTTAAAAACATGTACATTTCCTGTGAAAACAGAAGTCTATTTTACAAAGACACAATGAATGTAACAAGACACTGACTGATGCTGAAGGGGCACCTAAAGCATCATAGTCTGACGTGTAGGGCCACTGACCAAGCGTCAGTGTTTGACATGTTTGGATTTAGAATGTGTTGGATTGTCAGACTTTGAAGCACATCCAAGATTTAATGGGATCTAAATGCAACATGTTGTATACATAAATCTGACCCATTCACTCTTGATCCAACCACCACAGATGATGCTTTAAATTACAATGTTTACTCGCTGTGGTCCCCCATACTCTACCCCCAAATTTGTGGCTTCCTCCCATGCCCTCCACAGCTGACCAACTGTTTATGTAGTTCTGAACCGCTTAAGGCAGACCATGAGGGCGGTTCGATTTTCATGTGGTATTTCGTGTAGACTGAGGTCAGATACTATTTGACAATCATAGAAGAAGAATGATATATATGGTCCGAAGGCAGCAGATTTAGGAATAGAGACATTACGTTAGGTTATGTCATGGCAGCAAAAAGAAGTGAAGCAAAAGAGTGATTAGAGAGTCTTGTTGCTGTGGAGAGAGCTACAACACCTTAGCACAACAATTCACTGCAAGCCAATCTTAACGCCAGATGAGTTTCTTCCTTAATCCCGCCTGAAATCTCCAGAAAAAGGAGCATGACTGTGAAACAAGTTGGATAGCCATTACATGAACTCTTCAGTGACTGCTATTTGAGGCTTATCCTGCAGTGATGTATGCAAGATGGGATGCAGCAGAAACATAAACATCAATTACCATGATGGAGAATAGCAGCTCACCTGTGACTGCCTCTTATTGTGCTCCTCAATCCAAGCATGTAAATAAACACAGACAGTATAGCGGTCTGTTTTGAAGACGCATCATTCAGGTGTCTTCGGCAGTTTGGCAGGTGCACATGTGCCAAGGCTTGAGCGTTGCTTAGTTTCAATGCTTCATCAACAATTTATTGCAAACGTTGCCAGTTCTTTGTGGTAGCAGGAGCCAAAGGGTAATTAAACCGCCTATAGTCATACATTATATACAGGAAATTCAAAAGCTGTTAATTAATTCATATCACACACACACACCTCATATATTACTGACATTAACTAAGCTACCTCTGTTTACCAGCTACACTTGTGGCTCATGGTGTGTGTCATATGGCACGTAAAGTACAAAACACCTCTGACAGAACATGTGCCAGATGTTTCTTGCAGTATAAAAACTCATAATTCATCTAAATCCTTTAAAGCAACACTAAAAAGTACCTTGAAAGAGTATTCAAACCAGGCCTGGCAACACTGTACATGTGATTGGATTGTCAGTGTGAATGTACTGGATATTTGTGGCTTGGATGGCTGGAAAGAAAGGCGCAGAGAAAAAGGGCGAGGCTGCAGTAAGATGGAGGGTTATGATTGTGAAAGTGTTTTGTGTGCACATGTGGACAGGGTGTCAAAGAGGTACACCGCAGTGTGTTTGTGTACATGTGCCTGATTAACGTCTGACTGTAAATCAGACGGGGAGCGGAACTGGTGATGGCAGTTTGTGTAGCCACACTACATCTGAGCTCAGCAGCTGTAACGGACACACAGACAGACACACGCACAAGGGGAGAACATTTTAAATGGTAGTCATGGTACTTATGTTGCATGTTATTTTATTTGTTGGCACATTCTCCCAACAATTTAAGAACTGTGTAAAATTCACATGTGGAAATATCTGGTCCAATGTGGTCCCAGCAGAGCAATCTGAACATCAGCAGTAGAGGTCAGAGGTCGATGTCAGTCCCTTATCACCAGTTAGTGTGGGGTTCTTTGGAAATCTGCCATTTCATGCCAACATTACACAAGAAAACAGTGCAGCCACATGACATGGTGATTTAAAGGTGCCTTATGGAGTTTTCTCGTAACCGAAAAAAAAAGTGATGTTGAAATTCAATGAAGGCATTTCCTCCCTCATAAAATATTTGCAAAGCTGAAGTACTTTAACCGCAGCATTATTTTCCTCCATGTATACCAGTTTGCAGTCTTCTTCTTCCCTGTCTTTGTTGATGAGTTGCAGCATATTTTTTTCATATTACCGCCATCTGTGGATCAGTGCTATAACATATAAATCTTTAGCTGCTGATAGCGCAGATATATTCTGAGAGAAATGGAAAATCATTGAAGAGTAAAACCAACATGTTCACATCCCAAGTTGTCATATATCACCGCTTTGGCTCTGGACATTCTCGTCTACATATGACACACCAGGTATCCTCCTATATCTATTGTTGACATTCAGGGACGCCATGTCCATTTTCACTTGTTACACGTATTGTGTCTTTTTAAAATAAACTTGCTTTTTTTCACAGGAAATGTACAGTTTCTGCTCATCGCATGCATGCAGTCTTTTTCAAGATAAACTTGTAACATCGGTAAAACACTTTGTATTTACATTTATTTCCGTGTGTAACAAAAGCACGTGGTTAGGTTTAGAAAAAAAACAAAACATCATGGTTTGGCTCAACATTCACACAGGGAAGCAAACAGCGGGCTCCCGAGTGAAAGTCCACGGTTTGTTGGACCCATCCATCACCCCTCTCGTCAAACCTACTGGGACTTTTCAGCTCTTTAAATTACATTCTTACAGTGTTACAAAATGCAGCTAGCTAGTGCGCTCTGTAATGCTGCGAAAGGTGCCTTTGTGCATCCATATCTTACATGGACGTCCATTGACATAGCGCCGGTACAGCATTTGACGACTTTGGTTGGTGGCCGTTATGTCAACATCTGCTGCCACCCGGTGCATGTTATACCCCTATGAAAGGCACCTTTATGTGTCGGTATCTAACACCCAGATCACTGATAAAGTTGCGTATTTGACAAGTTCAGAACGAGTGGGCTGGTATAGCTGTGGGACCAGGGGAAGCACATGCAACAAAAAAGTAAATCACAACACTAAATCACAAAATAAGGTGCATTAAACACACACTTTAGTTGTAAAGTTGCACTTAAATCTTTTAAAATACCAACAAAAACCAGACAGTCTAAACTGTATCTGTGGAGCAAATTTTGAGGATTTCCCTAATGACAATGGGGCCTTTAAGAACACAAATCATAGAGCACAATGAAATGAGAGAGGAAAATTGTTGCTTTGAGTTGTGTTTAAACTATACTGGCTTAGTATCTACTTTTGGCAGGGCGAGGTTTTGATAGTCCCCCACTCACTTTTCTCTTTTACATTTTTTTCATTTTCATCCCAATTGCTTCCCCTCCCTGTCCTATTGTTCCAGCGACGTGGCGTGAACACAGCTTCCTGGATTCCCAGTCAGCGAGGCGAAGGACAGCACTCCAGCTCCCTGCCAAGACACCTTATCTGTGCCTGGCAGCCTGCAGACAGGATGGAGTGGGTGAGGGCGAGGTGGGGTGGCGGTACGGGGAGGGCTGGAGAGGGTAAAGGCTACAGGAAGGGATGGGGAAATCACAAGAAAGGGCTTGATGGAAGATGTATCTTACAGGTGACGACGTGTTGAAGTACTGTACCCACGAGGTCAGAATTCAATGAGTTGTTTGGTCTAGTTTATTGTCCTCTTTTTTAAAAATATATTCATGAAAACATGCTAGATTTTGTCAGGGAGTCAAGCCCTGGACCTATTTTAATTTTGTCCCTTATGTTCACAAAATCCCCCAAAGTGGCGTACAATGAAAAAAAGAAATGAAAGCACTTTTTTGTGTTTATCTACCACAGTCCTTGGGAAGATGAATAGAAGCTTTATACTGCTGAGCAACATGTATTGACAACATGGCAAAAAGGACTGGATGGGAGAATGGACTGAGGGTCGGCGTGATGACCTGAGGGATGCACAGGCAAAAAGCAGTAGTTTATTCTCTGACCGTTACAATATTGTAAATAGTTGGCTGTCCAAATATCCTTAGGGCTCTGCATTGTGTCCACTTTCTTTGACATAATAAATGAGTGAAAATCTCCTATATCTTCTCTCAGCAGTGGTCGACAGATCTAAGGGCATAATTTCTCTGTTTGTTTTTGTTTTGGCTGTTTCAAGGCCACATGGCTGCCAACTGGTGACTTTTAAAAGGCAAATGTCTAATTAAAGGTACAAAAACAAGGTCTTGTTTGGCAGAAAGATGATTCACTGGTTCCCTCTGTTTGAAACTGATAAGGGTGATTTATTTGACTTCCCAATTCTCTGCTGATGTCTTTCTGTTGTTTATTTTGGTTTGCTTTAGCACTGAAGCATAACTTGACATTGAATTGATTTTTAGGTGTGAGCGAGATTGAAAGTTCACCGTTTTGCTCCGGCTCAAACTTCGCATTGATTAGTTGTTTGTGTGCATCTGTGTGTTTGTGTGTGTACATGAGGGGAGATTTCTTCAAAACCCCAGAATGGGCTATGGGGAGGATTTTTTTTTCTCTCTGTGTTTTTGGTACAAAAAGTCAAAATCACACAAAGCTGGCACAACTTGAGTCAGGACTAGCTATAGCCTGCAGCCTCCTGAGCCCCGGGGTTTAGGCTAAATGATGAAATATGGGAGCTTTTCTATAGGTTGGAGGCTTAAATGTGCCATGAATTTTTTAGAGTTCTCAGTGGACTAAAATAGGGAGCAGGCTTCTTGCTTCAAATGAAATAATTCACATTCAATTTCCATGTTGTGCAATGCTGATTTCATAATTTCTCTTTGTTAGAAGAGCCTAAACCATCCTAAATTTCCTGATGTGCTGCACTAAATTACCAATTTTGGTGTTGCTTTATTCTGTTTCGCAGGGTAATTTCTGGTTCCTGTGACATCAGATAAAAAATGTTTCCAGCAAAGCACTTCAGTACTGAAATATAGATACATATAATGAAACTTTGCTATTTGGGGACATAAGATCCTCATTCAGCAAACTGCATTAACATGGAAAATTGAATATCAACCTTGTGGGATGGGAAATATTGGAAAAGTAATAAATAGATGCAAATTAAAAAAAAAAAAAAAACTAGCTTCCACATTTAGGGTGAATAAACTCATATCAACACATCAAAATATAAAACAGAAAACATGATTACCTGCAATAACTTGACAGCATCAGCGAGCACATTACTCTAACTGCAACATGATAATGGACGTTTGCTTCAGTTCGGACTGCAGGCATGATGTACAGCATGTTCTCTCTTTCCACTGTATGTTGCACACCGTATGAAACAGTATGAGCACTAGTATTACTACAGTAAAGGATCCACAGGTTGGCTCACTGATGCAATTTGACTGAGCTTACTATAAAAGAACATCAATGACCAAAAGGCCATCAAAAGAGCTTCATGCCTCCACTATGATCACCACACTGACATGGACCACATCCTTGGGAATTTTTTTTAGTAATAGTGAAACTGAAACAATATGAGTACCATTTTTTTATATGTTTTGTTTTCTTTGGAAAGAGACAAAAGAAACAGGCGAACAAACAGGGTTTTTCTATCAATGAGTCTGGGACACATGGTATCAATTCAATATGAGATATTCCTTTTAAGATGTACCTTCTATTCTTTTTTTGTTACTCTATGATTACTTAGTACTTGTGAAAAGCCACCTGGACACTGGGATGGTGCATTGACCTTTTTTGTTTTTCTTTTTCTCCATGGTGAAATCCAAGAGTTGATGAATTGCGGCAGGCCCCGAATTATAATCAAAATGTATTAACCAAATTACATTTACAACTGCATGACTGCAGGAAGCATTAAGGAATGCACTAATAGGGATAGGAAAAGTCTCTGTGTATGTCAGAGAGAGAAAGAGTGGAATAAAAAACAGCGAGTGTGAGAGGAGAAAAATAAAACAGGTTTTAGAACCATTAAACAGCAGATTGTCACGGTGAGCGCTTAGCCCTCAAATCCAGCAGGTTTCACACCATCTGGTGTGCTAATGCACTGCAGCATCTCTCAACACGCAATGTGAATCCCAGGAAATGACAACTACCAACCACAACTATGCACCACATTTGCTGTGACATGCAGCTGCCAGACACGTCCACTAGATGTCAGCGACGCTCCGAAATGTTTTCTGTTTTACAGGAGAAATGGACATGGAGGATGAGCAGAGAAATGTCATTGAGACATTTGGGTAACACTATACCCTATTTCACTTTGGCGCTCTTCAATGTGATATGCAGATGGAGAGATGCACGGAGAGGTACGTTCCCTGCACATGGCTGTTCAATCACTTCAGCAGATGCTACTTTCATTCCATCTCTCACACTCATCCTCTCCCTGTCTGCCTCTGCCAGATTACAGCATTTGTGTCACGTTTCACTAAACAATATCAACTGCAATGTTCAAATATGAAAATGCGTGTGATGGGGCATTTTGTGATCATGAAGAGAGGAGGAAGGAGCGCTGTGGGAGAAGGAAGGACCACAGGGACTATAACAAACATGGTGTATTAAAGATCCGGCTTTACCCATGCTACCACCTGTCTGTGTTTGTGTCTGACATGCAGGAGTGTGTGAGGTGGTTTGTGAATGTAGAAGAGAGAGATTTAGACCGGCTAATGCACGTTTCTGGGGCTCTCCAGTCGAACAGTGCTGCTGTTGAAATTAAAGTTCAAAGAATGCTTGTTTAATGGACTAATCGCAACATTAAAATGTGTAACAATTTACATTATTTGCTGCAGTAGGAGATTTGAGGGGCCATTGTGTCAGCAATTGTACTCCACAAATGAAGATATTTGTCCAGTAGTCCAACCATAGTCTCCAGCCGCTCAGCTGCAGCCTCAGACGCTTTCTGCTGTATTTCTTCAGGTGCCCTGCCTGAATATCTGAGTCAGCCAATACACTGTAAAATGTATTTTCCTCCATAATCCTCTGCACATATAATAAACTATTTTATTTTGGTGAGCGTGCAGCTAGTTTACAATGCGAGACAAGAAGGAAGATTTGTGTTTGAATGCATTTAATGCACACCCCCTGGATACCCTGAGGTGGAGACTAGAAATACAAGCCAAAATAGCTTGTAGTTCTTTCGAGCACCACTGACGTCACCGCTTTAGAGAAGAACGGCGGATTCTGAGGCAGCCCCCAGAAACACAGAGAGCACTATTAAAACATGTTTTATGTCACACTGAACCCCAGTCTTGTCTAGATGAAGTTAATGTTGAAAAACGACAAAATGATCCTTTAAGAGGATTACATTTCCTGAAAGCCAAAACTTTGTTTATTGGAAATCAGACAAAAAACACTGTCCTGGACTCTGCCTTGTTACTAATGATTAAGTCTTTCATTAATAATTTCAAATAGACATAGAGGGAGGGAAGGAGAGTGGCACTGAGTAGGCTCAGAGTGGAGTTGACAGGTGTTCGCTGCTCACTTGTCATCATGCCTTTACAAGCTTTTAAAACTGTTTATCATCTGAATTTAGCGATAAGAGTTTCATATTCTGAAAGCCAAGACTTTGTTTATTTAAAGTCAAACCAAACCCCAAAATGACCCAAAATCAATCAACATGTTGCGAGAGATCTGCATTTTCTTAGAACCCAGCCAACATTTGTATGTGGGGCCCATGTGGGTAGTAAATGAGCTGAAAAATGGGCCTTATATGGGACTGTCCACATGCTCCATGTTGGCCCCATGTCAATTGCCCACATGGGTGAGTTTGCCCAAGTGGACCCCAAATGGGTCACTCTGGGGCTACCTGGGTACAAAGTGGGTATGGGTCCAAAATGGACATCTTGTCTGGGGCCCACTTAGGTAAACCCACCCATGTTGGCAACTGACATGGGGCATATATGGAGCCCATGGACAGTCCCGTATGGAGCCCATTTTTTGGCCCATTTACTACCCATAAGGGCCCCACATACAAATGTTGGCTGGAAAATGGGCTGAAGAATGAAACCAGGGGGTGTTCAATAGAATAAATTGGGTCTGCCCCCTGTTAAAAATCAATGAATCGCCAGCTGACTTGTGGTATTACAGTGAAATCATCTGCCATTTTTGTGACAAAATAATGTTTCCTTATCAGGCAGAGTGTGTCAAAGATCAGATCGAGTGTGATAGACAGGGTCACTGTTGCATATTTGTCTCCCTTTGCTTCTTCCATGATATTTCCTTCCTTCCTTCCTTCCTTCCTTCCTTCTTTTCATCCTTCCTTCCTTCCTTCCTTCCTTCCTTCCCTCCTTCCTTCCTTCCTTCCTTCCTGCCTTTCACACTCTCTCTTACCCCTCTGCTCTCTCTCTCAGTGGGACCTCGTGCAGACTCTACCCAAACACTGCTCTTTTGTTTAGGGCTGGGCGAGCTCTCTGTCTGACCACTCCTTGGGCCTAATCGCCGCGGAGTTCTTTCCAAATTGCAATTACTGATAAACAGAGTTGGCTGATGGGGACAAGTGATTGCACAGGCCATGGCGGGCAGTATCTGGCATCAGCCTAATTGTCACAAACAATCTGCCTCATTTCTTTACCCTGGCTACCAGAGAGTGATTGCGCTGAGCACACTTGAGGGGCAAACCATTTACGAGTCTGCTCATTTGGGACCACTTTGAAGTGTTCTCTAGTGTTTCTCAAGAAAATATTCCTCTCCTCTGCAGTTTGCGTTTTGGGATTGTCTCTAAACAGTTGTTTTAGTCTCTGGCGATAAACAGAGACCCATTTAGAGTTATTTTGATTCGTCATCACAGATAGAGGGGCGGGTATTTAGTGAGTATGACACACAAAATTTTATGTTTGATGTTCATTTCCCAGGAGGCTGTGAAAAAACATCCTTTTTTTTCATCATTTACAATACATTACAACACATTATACACTACCTCTTGGACATTTTCTACATTCAAGGACTGTTGCAACACGTTGCTTCACATTCCTGCAGTTAATGAATGATTGCACATGTGTGAGCGTCCCAGTGAAACCGCAGCCTTCTAACATTCACCACTTACCCTCCTGGATCAGGTAAGTTCCTTGCTCAAGGATCCATTGCCATTACCCAAGAATTTTTTCCTGCTCCCAAGATAAACCAGCAACCTTCCTGTCACGAGCCTGTTTTTCAGCCCTTTACACCGCCATGATCCCCTATTTAGAATTATATGAGTCCCACAGTTTCACAAGGCCTTGCTCTGCCCAGATGTGAATTTGAGCAAATGTGAGACATGGGACTTGTATGTGGTTTTCAAAGTCACTACTGGTGCACAGATTATTCAACTGGATGTACAAAAAAAAGTGGCTTTCTACATGTCTGTCTACATGTATTGTTTGAGTTAGCGACAGGTTGAAGGCAATTACAGGGAGGAAGCTATGACCCTGTCCTCTCCTCATCCCTCCTAAGTGTCAGCCTTTAGCAAAGTCTCAATCCTCCCTGAGCTGAAAGAAAGAGGAAATGACCCAACTCAAACAGGAAGTGCTGCAAGGTGACCAGTAGCAGTCTGCAGGGAGACGGGGATGGTATGTGGATATGTGTGCATGTGTGAGGCAGACAGAGAGGCTATGGTTTGTGTTGGCCTACCTCTGGTCCTGCTAAAACCACTGTTATAGCAGTTTGGGGCAGGAAACAGCTGTGGAGAGTGAGGCAGAGGTTAAAGTCAGCACACAGCCGTTTGAGGGTTACAGTGCGCTGTTTGCCAAAATCAATCAAATTGCATGAAGCTGGGCTTTTACTGAGCTAGAAAACCACATCATGTTAGCACATTCGCACAGACACGGGCTCCAGCACGCTGTCAGTCACGCTGGATAATACGTGGCCACCGTGGTGGAGGTGGATCTTACGATAACAGATTCAGTCACGGGGTTCTTGAGGTATTTTCATCTCAAAGAGTGAAAATCTGGCGAGATGGCGACGTTTTATGGACTAATTTATGTGCGTTTTTCGAGATGAAAGTGGTCTGAAGGAGCAAAACAAAATATCAAGCAGATGAGGAGTCAGAGTGAAATAAAGATGAATGGGGACTTGAGTGAAACGACGACAGAGTCACTGGAATATTTTGAGCTTCACGGCCTGCAATGACGACGTGTCACTTTCTGGGTAAATTAGTCACACCCCTCGCCCAACCGGCCACATCACCACAATCCACTGGGTGGCTTCGCTGTGGCTTTTCGCCCTTGACAGTTAACATGTCTTCCACTAATGAAAACCATAATGCTGCAAACTGAGGGACTGCAGTGTGTGTGAGCATATGAGCAAATGTTAACCTTTTGCACAATTTTCATTTGTATTTGCTTATATATTTACCTTCTGTTTGTATCTGAAAAATCCTACAGTAACCATTATATTTGCACTGTTTCTACCTTCTAATCACTTTTAATGGATTGTAATTTACAGACTATGTTATGTACAATCTGCATTTGTATTTGCTCATATATTTATCTTTAATTCTCTCTTATATTATCCATTGTAATCATTATTCGTGTGCTGTTTTTGTTTTTAATCACCTTACTTTTGCAATATCTGCACATCTACATCTTACATATGCACTACCTCCATTAGCACATATTCTATTATAGTGATAGCTCTATTTATCTTCTGGTGGCAATCATTTCACTGCTGTGTTGTTTCTTTATTCCTGTGTATACAGGTGTTTTGTATGTGTGATATCCATCTATGTGTATAACTGTACATGATGCTGACTGGTATTTGTATAGAAAACAAAAAGCTGGACACAGTCACTCACCATTCACGCCTGAAGCGATTCTACCAAAGCAGTGGCATTTTTGGCTAGGCATGTCCCAAGAGCCTGTTGTCAGCTCTGTCAAGTAAAGGTGAAATGTGACACTTGTATCAAGCCTGTGGGCAACTCCAGCATTCACATATGATGCAGTGACAATATAATCAAGACCGGCTCGGCTGACTTGGTCCAATATGAATTTGAGTTTGAATGGTAAGATGATTTGAGAGAGATATTAAGGGTCAAAGGATTAGTTTTGCACCAACGAGAGGTTGGACAAAATATCTGGAACGCTGTTAAGTATGGGATAATATATTATTTTCCCCAAAGTGAGGCACAGTCTCAACAGCATTATGAACTCCATTCACAAAGGCTCTATTCACTGCCCTGTTATTGCACTGCATTGCATTATATTGTACAAGGATTGCCGTCACGTTGTCTGCCAGCTGTACTGTACACTGGTTTTCTGTGCGTGTTTGCATGTGAGACAAGCAGCAGAAAAGGTAAAACCTCGCGAAGTTATGTTCGACCCCAAAGGCCGGGAGACTGGCAGGCATTAGCAGGTAACAGGAGAAGCCCCCTTGGGACAAACGCAGGGAGCTGCTGGGGTAGAAGAGCAGTGAAAGATGCTGTCAGTCTCCGCATCTATGACCTCCACATATTATTCCTTGTACAACTCCACATAAACTATTGCAACAAGAGAGACACCACGAAAACAAAAGCGGAGTCCTTGGCGGGGGGCCTTCGGACATAATCCATTTCTTGTCAGATGGGTTTAAGACACTCATACATTATCCCGGACCTCTTTCTGTCACCCTGTGCCCCCTGGTTAGTAATGACTGGTCTGTAATGAGAGAAGAGGACACTGTTGCTCAGTAGCTGATAACAAACGGTTAATCTGTAGCGCTTTTTAATAATCATCTGACATTAACTGGAAGCAGCTGGTAGCGGTATTTATAGAATGATCTGAAATTTCATTGTATCTGTTATCCAGCTGCCGTGAGTGCATCTGGCAAGCATCCTGCTATACCTTGGACGCCTGAGCCATTTTTTTTTTCTCTCTCTCTCTTTCCCAGCTCTCTCTTTTGTTGTCTCACAAAAGCGTTTTCATTGAATATAAAATAGAAACAAGGTAATGTTTGGCAATGATTACGCCAGTAGCTATAAGATCACCCCGGATAAAGAGTGTCAGCTTTATGGACGAACAGAATCACAGTGCTGGAGTCCAGCCAGACATGACAATCAACTAGCAATTGTAATGCAGTAGAGCCAATCTAACTGCTGCGATAGATGCTTCCATACTTTGACGCTGATGATTCAGTGTAACCTTTGCAATTACATGGCTCAACCCAATTTCACTGTAAACATTTCCGCGGCAAATGTCTTCTATATATGAATATGATCTGTTATTTGCTTCAGAAATCAATATCTTCTCCTGTAAGAGCATGTTAAGTATATTCAGATCCTTGTATATGTCCTGTCATCAGAGCAGACACTCTAAAGAGAGCTATTTGCAGTAGTCTGTGTCAAAGTTGTAAAGTATATGGCTAGTTTGAGGGTTGGTTTGGAAGCTCTCTTATGGCTCACTAGCACATTTTTTATGGATTACAGTTCCTTCAAGTGAAATCCCATGCAAAAGTAGAATTCCCACATGTTTTAGCTGTGGTAGACAGTTTAACCTGGAATAGTTGATATGAGAAAGTCTCTCTCAGACACAGACACAACGGAGCTGTAATTCTGAGACAGCCAGGGCTGGATTGAGACTTTTGGGTGTCCTTAACAGAATTTGGTTTAGAGGCCTCATCTATTGTGTTGCCACTTCACATGGCATTGAACCAACTTGTGTATTGTAACTATTAGTTTAACCACACATAACATGCAAATGCACATGCAAAGCTTTAAGTGGGACATCTTAGCAGCAACACTGTCTCTAAACAAGTTACAGTAAGTACAGTGTTTGTCTGAAACCCCCCTTAACCCTGTGAAAAGTCCTTCTCAGGGCCGTTTGCTCTATCTGGTTAAAGTTTGATGCATATTTTTTGTGGCCTAGTCTCATTGCAAATGTCTGAACTTCTCCCGTCTCAATGTGTAAGATGTTAAAATGAAGGATATGACATGACCAAAAAAATACGATGCACAAGGCAGCTATATGGTGAAGAATACAGTCTACATTTACTACAAATATCTAAAAATACAGTGCCTAACAAAAGGGCAATTCCTAGTAACAGGTAAAATGTAAACATTTTAATAGTGTTAGTATTTGCAGTCTGTGTTATTACCGGCTGAGGTTTCCTTACATACATTTTCAAATTTGAAATACTATTCATTCTATGCCTTGGCTGAATGCCTGATGATTATTATTTACTGAGAGATTTGCATCCACTATGTCAAGTATGCCTAGCTAATCAACATTTTAAATGCAATATTTAATCAGTGGTCAATGTCAATCCATTGCTTTCCATCCTGCAATAGTCCAGAGTTGTAACTGAGAGATTAGATAATTATTGCCTTGTTTTAACATTATGAGCGCCCATGAGGAGTGACATCATGCCCATATATTATCTGGACTGGTCCCCACAGAGGTTGCTGCGGCTGGTGGGCATGCATTTCATTTGCTGCACGCACATATAAACACATATTCAGGCGCGACGTGGTTATCTTTTCCGTTGGTGTTTAGCAAATGGAATAAATGGTTGTAGTTCAGTCTTTCACTCTTTTGTCAGGCACACAGTCACAGAAAACAGCCTGGAGATGCACTGTAAGCTAGAACATTACTGTTATTTATATTGCTGTTCTCTCAATTCACTCCTCTGATGTTTTGTTTTTGCGATCGGAGAGATAGTTCGTAGTTCTTGTTGTGTTATTAAGGTTGCAAATACTGACACACACTTTGACACCAGGGGGAGATGGTGCCCTAGCGTAACTTGAAGAGCCCTACACGACTTGTGTCGTGAGCGTAGGGCCACCCAGCTCTGCTTGTGTGACATTTCAAGTGCTCTTGGGGGCCCTCTGCTGGCCACAAGGGCCCTGAGCTGAGTTCGCTTATGCTTCAGGCCGGCTCTGAAGCTAGTCATCAAATCATGCCTTGTATCATTTATATTAAAGAAATTTGAAATCTGAGGTCACCCACAGCACAGCACCTCCTGGATCTGGTCTCTTTTAGCGTTTTGTTCAAAGACCTCTCTGCAGGGTTTATGCTTGTTGTCATGGTTCCTTAAATCCCATGCTGTCTTTTACTGTAGATCACCTAGTTTATTAAGGACATCTTTTTTTTCTACCTTTGGAAGAAACCTTTTTTATAACCTTTCCTCGTAGCTATGATTGAACGTAATTTTTCTCATTCCTGTAAACAAGGTGAAGGTAAGACAAACAAACAACAAAAATGCCTCTGATGGGGTCGTATATCACACACTCACACATGCACAATTTAGTTCACAAATCCAAATAGAAAATCTGCTTTTGCATTTCACTTTACACAGCCATGCCTTTCCCTCCAACACACACACACACACACACACACACACACACACACACACACTCAGATGCAAACATACCATACTTAATGGGTCTAATATTTACAGACTGTTTGTCTGGTGAATCTGGCCAAGGAGATTTATCTGAATCCTCCCAAAGCCACGCTACACCCAGATCTGTGGAATGCCACTCCCTTTGTGATGTGTCCCTCTGGATGAAGCAGATGGCCTGAGTGTGCCTCAGACAGCAACACATAAAAAGGCAACAATCTATTTGCACCTCAGAGGTGAAAACTAGTCATGTATAAACATCCTTCCATTTACTGCTATCAAGAAGACGCCACAAAGTCACACTGGAATGGAAAAAAAAGTATCTGCATAAAATCTTCAATTCCCTCTGCGCTCATCACCCTGAGTAAACCTGTTAATATTGTCCTTGTTGATTGACCCTTCCTAAGCCCCACCCCTTTTTGGTGTGTGCTTAAACAGTTGAGCAATCTTGGAATGCAGCACAGCCTTTGTTAATCTTCCTCTTTCCTGTTGTGATTAGATATGCCATGTGCTAGGTTTGTCTATGCTAAAGAGAAAGCCAAATTCTGTGGCTAGGTCACTATACCAGTCTTTATGGACATTGTACATAGTCACATCTTAAGTTAGCAAATGCAAGCAAAACACCAGATAACTAGCTAACATATAGCTACATAGAGAGTGCTTTAGGCTGACCAAACGCCCTCTTTTGCCCGGACATGTCCACTTTTCACGTCCCATCCGGGGCGTCCGGGGTGTTTTTATAAACTGTTGATAATGTCCGGTTTTCCGTGTGTTTGTGTGTGTGTGTTAGAGTGCGGCACGGGCCGCATATTTCTGTCCAAACCCGAACCGAGCCCGACATTATTTAATGACCAAAGCACTTAGTTTGTGTCACACAGTTGTTACGGTTACAGGCTATTTAACAGGCCGGGCGTGCTCAGCGGAGAGGGAGACCTCCGTGTTTGAGACGGGAGCGGGAGGCGGGAGCGGGCGGCGGGAGGCCCGACGCTTCCAGCGAGAGGAGAGGGAGAAATAAAACAAAATAAGATAAAATAGGAAAAACCTGCCTCCATCTTTTATTTTATTTTCAGCATTTAATCAAGGCGGAGGCTGGCGGCTGGAGGTCCGAGACTTCCAGCGAGGAGAGAGGTAGAAACAAACAGCCAATGTGTGTCTGTGTGTGTTATGTTCAGGTGTTGTCACGTAAATAACAGTGCCCAAGCAATAAACAGGACAGACAATAGGATTTTATTTATTTTTACACTACATTTTCACTGGAAGCTGACCGAATCCGACCCGAGCCCGAATACAATTTATAGCTACATTTTTGACCAAACCCGGCCCGACCCGTCGGGTACCATCGGGCTCAGATCGCCACACTCTAGTGTGTGTATGTTTCCCCTATTGGGGCCCATCTGAATTTCTGTCTTTGAGAGATATTATTTTGTAATATAACTGAATTTTCTATCCATACATATACATTTTAAATACATTAAAATGATAAGGCATCTTTGAGTAAGCTGCGAGTATCATTTAAGTAGGCTATGTCGTGGCCGGCCGAATGTCCTCTTTTTTGGAAATCAAAATATGGTCACCCTAGAGTACTTAGCCTTATGTCAGATCAACAGTGCTAGACAGCTTTGTTTACTCCTTATTTTTTATATTTTTTGGAAGAGGACAGAAAGGTTGGTTGCTGACATGATTTTAAGATGACATGGATTATCCTTAGCCAGATCAAGACAAACATCCCTTTGGCTACGTGCCGCCCTGAAGTAACTAATGCAACTTTCTACGGTAAAGTGAGACTAATATTAGGTCAGCACTATGATCTATATTCAGTAAACAATACACAGAGTACTTTACTGATCCCCAGAAGGGCAAAGGGGACACATACACGGTCATGCAGGAGCAATGTTGACTAATAGTCTCATTATCCTCAGTCTCTACTTTTCCCTTTTTTGTTGAGACTGTAAGCTTCATTCTGCATCGTTTTGCCTTGTTTATAACAGTTGTTAATACATCCTTCCATCGCATACTGTAGTCCTTTCTGTTATCATCTTGAAGCCATGCTGCCTTAGGCCCAGAATCTTTGGTGAAAAGAGAGGTGGTTAAGGTAAGGGTAAGGGTAAGGGTAAGGGTAATGGTTACATCTCAGTTCTTATGAAGTGAATCACGTCTTCATGTATGATGAATTATAAAGTGGATAATTGCTACATTTGGCCCTATTTATATTACAACATTACAAGAGTTCAGATTACCACGGATTGGATTGGTGGGCGTGTCTTGTGCTAGTGCTGGGCGTGGTTTGTAGGGGACATGTCGTTAATGCTGCTAACGGAATACATGTCTCGACTAAGCAGGACCTGCATCGTCATGTTGGTTTTTGTCGACCTTGTTTGACCCAGTGACGGTAAACTGTGGGTTTAATAGTTTTAGTCCTATTTTACATGTGTGTGTGTGTCTGTGTGTATTCTTTTGAAATGTCTTTTAATTGTGCATTGTTAGATGTTGAGCATTCTCAAAACAGGATTTCTGTTGCTTTGTGTTCACTTGAGATCTACCCAAAATGCATTGGTAATATCTGTGTGATACAGGATATGTTGTAGCACACTACAGCTTTTGTTCGATATATTTATGTGCCATTCCAGCTGACCAGGAAATATTTTTATCCACAATATTAAACCAGTTTAAATTACCTTAATGTTGTTGAGAGCACCATCTATTGTTTATTAAAAAAGAAGGTCTGCATAGCTCAGTGCGACCTGTTGTTGGTTGTGTTTTGTATGCTGTAATTTTAGTTTAAGCAACTGTTTTTTTTTTTCTCTGTGCTTTTACACCGCATGTGGAAAAGATAGATAAAAATACATGGACTCATCTTATGCTGTCAACACTTTCCTTTAGTTAATTGGGCCTTTTTTTTCTTTAACACATCTGATTCAGTGTGGACTCATCTGCAGAGGGCTGACTGAGCTTCTGAAGAATGTGTGTTAAGTTTTCGAACACGTGGCCCTGTCTGACTTAGTTTGGTGTCAGAGTGGCACGTTCCAGCGAGGTGCACATTAGGAACCTCGCTGGATCACAGTCTGTTTCTTTTGGAGCACTTGGCCACATATTTGAGCCACATGTGTGTTTGAGACAGAGAGCCCAAATGAAACACACATTGGGACCCATAAGTGCTGCGTCTGCAGTCGGATTCCTGGAAGCAGACTCACGGGCTGACAAAGAGGGGATAACTGTCACGGCTGAAATGGTATTCCGGGAATTATTTGACGGGCATCTCATTGTTATAGTTTTATTTCTTTTTGAATGCTTTGGAGGCTTTGCTACTGTGTCTGTTTTTCATGTCTGGCTTGCAGTGACTGTTATTTTGTGACAGAGGGCAGCAGTAAGCCATTGAAAAAACAAGCATGCACCGTTTTGGTGTCAGACCAGAGCCACATGCCAAAGACAAGCCATGAACTTAAGTTGATCACACTCTGCCTAATTTGTCCAATTTAAGCTTGTTTGATTCATTGGTTAAAAACTGTCTGTCTGAGGAGAGCCAAACCACCATTTGCTCCATCTCCAAAGCATATTTGAAAGGCTGCCAGCCATATTTGGGGTTGCATGCACATTACTGCATTGAAACAATATGTCAGCTTGGAGCATGGCTTAATTTGAGCAACAAGCAAATATGCTGGTTGAACCATCTTGATATTGTGCAACAAAGTGGATGACAAGGGGAGTAACAGGGGTTAAAAAGACACTATCAACCTCTTGTCATTACATTTTTTGTCTCTTTCAAATCTTTAGGATTGTTGTGTTGGCCCCTTGAGACCTTTTTATGACTGCAGTCTTCCATATAAGAGAATCTGATGGTCCTTTTGTGTCCCCTTCAGAGTTTACATCACTCACTGTGACAGGCTGTAAAGACAGTCACAGGTTCTGTGGCTTTCTTGTCTCAGCAGGTTTCTGATCAGCTCATTTTCATGTTAGATTCAAAGCGCTAATGTTGCCGTCAGTTTAAAAACCTTGTCACTCAAACTTGCACAGTTGTTTCATTGTGACTGGAAACAGAGGCAAGTGTGACAGGGTGTGTGCATGAACTGTAATTGAACTCAACTGGATATTACCATGCATGGATGTTAGTTCTTCTGAGTTTACTTGAAATCAGAGCAATGTGACAAATTAGTTGTATTTAAGTGAAATATAAAGCATCTTCTGCAGGATCACTTGCCTTTGTATGTGACGGTGCAGCCTGGTGGAAAACTGTTATCTATCAACATCTGAGTGCACGTCCACTGTTGAGTAGGACAGAGGGAGGGCAGAACATTAAAATAGTCAGAGAACTGACTGTACTTGTTGGCGTCCCCCAAGGCCCCGTCGCGATCCCGTTCTCTTCATAGACAGAGGTTACTCGGGTACAAAGGGGGATTCATTCCTGCAAGAGTTCATGTACTTGAGCTTGGCATTTTTCATATTTACATTGCTTGATCGTCTCAGTAGATCTGTTTATGATATTTTCCCCCTCACTGTTTGTTTGTAGTTCTTTCTTCTCAACTAATGCTCTCCTCCAGCTCCCTCCCTCTCTCGCCCTTCTCTTTTTATCTCCCTCTCCTGTCAGTGCGATATCCTGCACGGTCGGTTTCTAAATTAATTCTCTAAAACATTTTCTTTCTTTTCTTTGTTATTCTTTGATATATTTCAGGATCTACATCAGGACATGTTTATATTTCAAATGTACAGAAAGGAGGTCTGTATAGAGAGATGATGGGCGACTGGTCTTGACAGCAGTTCAGGTATTTGACAAAAACATAGCTGGCTGTCGTGACTATGAAGTGAATAGAGACAGGAACCAGACTATTTGTGATTGCAGCAGCAAGTCTATTTCCCCTGGCAAACCTGTAAAAAAAAAAAGAAAGAGAAAAATAGGCCACAAAATTCTGAAGCAGATCCATTTCCACTGCACTCAGTTTACTTTTAACTGTTTCAACCCGTCTGTCCCACACCTGGTCGCTGAGTGTGGCACTGAACAGAGCACGCTCTGTTCTGCGCCCAGGCAAATCTGCCGAGCCATACGGAAAATAAATCAGCTCCACATTCATTAAACAAAAAAGCTGTGGGCAGATTTATTTCATTATTGGGTCTCTCTCATTTTTAGCATCCGTTTAGCTTTTTCCCCCCTCTACCTTTTACTTTTTTTTTCTCCCCCTCATATACAGCAATTTAACTCTGTAAGTTAATCCTCCATCTCATTCCTTTTGGCTCCTTATGGAGCAAAGGGCCTCAGCCATGCTTCTCCAGTGGATCCTCTTCAAAGCGAACCAGTGTATTGGTTTTGTGTCTCAACCTCTTTGCTATCTCTTGTGCTGTGGTTTGTGAGGTGCTGTGAAACACTTTGGCCCAGCCACCTAAATTGCTGCATAATGACCCAGTGAAATGTCCCCTACCAGGAGAGCCATGGCTCTCTGAAACAACATAGACAAACCTGCACAAATATGCTGCTCTGTTTATGGAGAGGCAAAGCCCTCATGGAAATAATCGGCCTATTAGGGTCAGATATTTCAAAGTGTGCTATCTGTTTTCCCTCTTTACCCTCACTTATGGTCTTTGATATAAATTCCCATGCCCTGTCCCCCAGCGGCAGCAGCTCTCTATGATAAAATCCACCCCTCGCTAATTCTCTCTTTCTTTCTTTCTTTCTCTCTTTGGCTCACTGTCTTTCTGGCACACTGTGCAACGATTAAAGTGTTGATTTGTTATCATTCTAACTTAGTGATGCCGGTGCACATTGAGGTCACAGAGCACAGCAACTGTGAAACCACAGCGCCCAAATCTGACATTCTTGAGAAAATAAACATGGAGGTATGTCAGTTTCTTTTAAAGCCTTGACAGATCATGTTGATTTTGATTTTCACTCCCTTTCCTTTTTGAAACTCTACTGCAGAACACTCATGATAAGTCATGAAAGCAACATTTTAGAAAAACAAAAGTGATCCTAGTTTGGCGTATTACTGTACAGGAACATGTCTGGGGCCTTTGAGAAGTATCACCTGTTTTACTCAAGTCGAAATGGCCTTGTCTGTGCCCTCCCAGCTGCTGACAGTACAACTAACTTTTAGCTGCTATCAGCTTCATCCTCCCAGCATCCTCTGAGGAAGGAAGCAGAGCAGGCTGCATCAGTGCCCCGCAAGCTTTGCACCGCCATCTCCTGCGGGGATGCTGGTTATTTTTGGACTGAGGGCGGATCGCGTTACGACTACGAGAAGACCCCTCAGACAGGAAATCACCCAGCACGCCACCCCAGCAGCTTGTGCATTCTTGGCCCTCAGCCGCACCGGCTGAATGCTGGTTGGTGATTCAGCCCCATACATGTAGATGGTGATCGGAGAGAGGAAAACCCAGCAGAACAAGAAAGTCATCTTCATTTCAACTCCGGATGACCTCTTCCCCACTGAAATCTCGACACACACAACCCATCAGCCCTGTGTGACACGAATATTGATCACCACACCCAGCGAGCTCAAGCAGTAGTTTGCAGTGTTTGTGCAAGATATGATGCGTATATTTCCAAGTAGACATTGTTGCAGTCAGTATTGAATTGAGGCCATGCTGATATAGTTTTCATAATTTGGGATTTTTGTGTACCCAAAATCACTTTATGTGTGTCTTGTTTTACTTAATTTTGGTTAGTCTGTTTGGCAAAATATATGGATATACATGCAAATTTCTACCCATCAGGGCCCTGTTAGCCCATTCATACTTACATCTATGACTCAGTTAGCATCAGTAAAGCTTTTTTTACAGTTTCACATAATGAGGAGGCTAATGCTTACACAAACTATGGTTTAATTCCACAGTGATCTACAGAGGTGAAAGCAAGATTAAAGCTTCTACAAGACTGAAATATTTCCTGGATCATTACCGTACGCCGGCAAGACACTGCATAATGTAGTCATGTGTTGTGCTATTTGTTTCATATGAACATTCCTGGGGTTAGCTGAAAAACCACACGGTTATTATGTGGGAAATATCAAAGCCTGTGCGGCCACCAGGGCTGAAGTGGAGAGCGTGGGAGGTTTGTGACATACCCCCGATTTCTCTCCATCTGCCCACCGAAAACATGCATGGACTGTGTTTGTGTGCGTGTGAGTGCTGCTCGTGCAACCAGCATTTCTGTGTGGCTGGGAGAGGGGAGCCATGCTGCGTCTAATGAGGTTGTTTGGCTGTTTTGCAGCGGACTTCCACCTCATTTCAGTGAAGCATCATCACACCCTCAGCCAAACTCCTCCACCAGTCCATATGAAATGTGTTTCATAGATAAATAGTATTTGAAATTCTCATAATAAAAATAAACAATAATCAGGGCATTGTTAAATCAAACTCTGGAATGTGCCAAGTTAAATAAAGTCTGGATAAGTTTGTGTGACTTCTCAAGGTCTGGGTTTTTTTGTTTGTATGTGCATCTCTGTGTTTTAGGGGAAAAGGAATGTGTGCCAGGGCCTGGTTTATTGGTGTTCACATCAGCCTGACCTCAGGGTGTAAAGGGCTGTTGCTTCACCGTTACTTCACCAGCTCAGGTTACACGCCACCCATCCACCCTCAGAGAAAGCAAAACGGAGGTGACCACTGCGTTAAAACAGTCCTGCTTTCTCACATGAAAATGCGTCAAATCTCCACAACACCACAAAGCATTTGGCATCCATTATAGACTGTTATGTATGGGCAAATAAGTTCAAATACAGCCTGAATGCACAAGACACTAGCAGTGGGGGAAAAATCGATACAGCATGGTATTACAATATTTTGCGAGGCAAATCGATACACAGGTACCAAGTATAAATTCTTAATATTACAAATACAAATTAAACTTTTGTAGCCTACTAGCATAATACAATCAATTGCTTTTTCAGTCCACTAGATACAATTTTATGCAATATAAATGACTGCAGTGAAATGGACAGACTGAAAACATTATCTTCTCAGATAAAATACATGTAAATGTTGACAAAATTTTTCTTAGCGGATGTAAATAGCAGTTGAAAAATAATGAATTGCAATATGTATCGCAATATTTGGTATCACAATATTGCAACACATCTTAAATCACAATATTGTATCGTGATTTAAGTATTGTGATACTGTATTGTGGGGCCTCCTCTATAGCTGCCTTTTAAAGTCATTGATAGAGTCGTTTAATAGTGGTGACCATAGAAAAAAGAGATCAGGAACCGAGCTCGTCGGCACATATTTGACCCCTGCCCTTTAACCACATCATGAAAATATGTGTAATCACCTCTAGGACACAGGGATACTCGACACTATAATAAATGCTCTAAATGAGCACGTCCTTGCGAATATGTGTGCAGTCCCCAAAAGTGCAGTTGTTAGGGAGATATCCTGTGGTGTGGGGTTTCAGCTCAATAATTGACATTGTTGGCCTTTGTAGGTCTGTGAATACCACTGACACCTATATTACTGAGTTTTTATGGGTCGGGTTTCTGAGCTTCACCACGATGACCTCCTTGTTTGTTGAAATGTGCTTCTCAAAAGATTCCCACAAACTACTGAAGAACAGGGTGTACAAAATATACCCATTACTATGGCATTTAGTCTCCTTTTGCGCACATTAGCATCACAACTAAGGTGTATAGAGATGGGGACCTATGTGATAATGTATGACTCTAAAAGCGTCATTCATCTTGCTGTTTTTCTCCCTTTCAGAAGCAAATAGCCCCACATTTCATTTCTTATCTGCATTGAAGGACATGGTGGTATCCATCCTCTCTGTGCAAAGGGCAGCAGCCGAGGAAGCTAGAAAACAGAACAGAAGCTAACTATAAATACATGGATTAATGGTGAACTTCTCGCCCATATAGCCTTGGGTACAGTACAGTCATTGGTTGGAAGGTAAAGAGAGAGTGAGGAAGAAGGAGTCAACCGTCTCCCCCTCTTTCATCATTTCCCCACTCCCTCCACACTGCCGCTGCCCCAGAACCCACCTTCATTAAAACTCACTGGAGGGTTATGAATGGGCCTGTCTGGCCCGCCGCACGGCCTTGAGAGCCCAGCTGGTTCCTATTAAAGACTCTCACCGTGTGCGTGCATTTGTGTGTGTGTGGGTGTGTGGGTGAGAGGGAGAGAGAGAGAGAGAGCGCCCAGTCATCTGACACTGAGGGGTAACAGGTTCTGGTTAATCCCTGGCAGGTAGCTCTGATGAGACCCAGAATTCAGGTGCTGCCAGAGCAGAACAGAGGTGGAGGGAGGGTGCGACTATAGGTAAAGTGGAGGTGGAGAAAAGATGTTACCTTTGTTTTCAAGCCTTATAGGGTGTCTATCTGAATCCCTGAGACCTTCATCTCCTTTTCTCTTCCCAATCCCATCCTCCACTTCATTATTTTTATTCTCATCTTCCTCTTTCGTCTCCCCCACTTCCAATCACTCACCGCTTCCACTGCCTTTTCACTCTTCCTTTCTCACCTGCCTGCCATTTGTAATTTATAGTAATAAATTAAAAAAAAGCTGTTGTCCTTCTTTTGGTCAGACATTATTTTCCTGGCCGCGATCCAAACACAAGGATGGGATATCGGGCCCCTAGCCAGACATTTTGGGCCCATTTTTATGAAAGTGTATAAATCTGAGTGAGCCACAGAGGGGAGGTATATATATGCTCAGTCCCATGGCCTTTTGTTCTTATGTTGGTCTCTTATTGCAGTGGCGGGGGGTTGAGGGCTGAAATAAAACTGTACAAATGAAGAGCCTATGGTACGGTAGCTTCATGTGTCATCCAAACAAGGGTAGACTTCATGCATGTCTGAGCCTTAGCGGTCGATTTGTTAAGGAGACTGATGGGAGTTACAAGATTACTATGATTATGGAGCATAATTACAACATTAATCCATGTTATCCCGTCATCTTTGAATTATATTCCCTCGTAGCCTTTAATGCTGTAGACCCACATGAGGAGAGCCCTCATTGTGCATTTACTCCACAAATGGAAAACCATGGTGACCGTTAATAAAGAAAGAAAACATGACAGCATGGCTGGTGTGGAGCTTTATTGGTGATATTTGAGCCATCTGTGTATTGACAAATAGGCTTTTTTGACTGTCACATGCTAGATAGCGGTACATCACTTTGCTCATGGTGACACGGGAGAGAAAGACACGGAGAGAGGACATGTCTTTATTTATGATAGCACTTTGTTTGTTGGACAATATGGTTTAAATTGAGTCCACTCACACAATCCCCCCCCCTCCCTCTCCCCACTTTGTATTCCCAGGCCTTAGTAAATCGCCTCACTTACGTCGAGGTTTACATTCTCATGCCCTTCCAACCACCAGACCCCCAGCTCCCACCCCCTGAAAACGGATTTTTTTTCCCCCTCCTCTCTTTCTTTCTCCCATCAGTAACACCCTCATTCACAATAGCAACCTATACCCCCCGACCATCCTAAACTGCTGCACAGTGCAACACATGTGCTTCCAATTAGGCTTTCTTTTGTGAAGAAGTGAGGCTCCTCAGACCACCGCCTCCTTCTTGTATTCACACACCCCCACTTTAGTTCACATGGACACATGTGTGTACAAAACATTAGGAGCACCCTCTCAGTATTGAGTTACACACTTTGGCACAATGCAAATTCATGTCGTCAGTCATGTCGCTGCTTAAATGTCCTTTTTATTGCCTCCCTCCCGTTTAATGTTTGAAGAGGATTTAGTGATAATGGGTGAAATGAATCAGTGAAGGTTTTTGTGCATGTGGGTTGAATTGATCAGTGTATCTGCCAGGAGGTACTTTCAGATGAAGGTGCAGATGAGGAAAGGCAGAGGTGTACAATGTATACAAATATATCTTTTTTTCTTTTACATAGCAACACAACTATCTCACATCACAGCAAATAGCGTAACTAGAAAATGAAAATAATTACTCTCTACATGATGTCCCCTTTAATCATGTATGTTATATTCATCTCTGAGTCATTAGAGTTTGTCTCTTGGGAGCTGTTTCTGTATTACAGCCCACAGAGAGTCACACTATAGATGTTAAGAAATCTCCCAACTGTGAGAAGTTCTGCTTGCGACCACTAGAGGAGCCCCTATGACACATGAACACCACAGCCTACTCAGTGACAAACAGTCAAACTAGTTGCTGGTGTTGAAGTCCATAGCAGGGGAGCTTTTTTTATTTGTCATCCCTCAGTGAAATCCTTGCAATCATCTTCCAACCACTAATGCTTAATGTGGTCTTGTCTTGCCCTCAAACAGCCGAGGAGTCTTGGAGGTCTTCCATCACGCTTCATTCAATATTAGATTGTACATCAACTTTAGTAAAATGGGAGAATACCAGTGTGCACACACACACATGTTGGTGCATTGTTTACCAGTGACTCACATAGCAGCATTGTTTAAGTGTAGTTGTTTTCTAGGCCGCTGCTGCGGCTTGTGATTGAAATTACTGTTGCCAAGGAAACGCTCTAATTTGGCTTCATTGTAGACATTGTGGTTTGAGCAACAGGTGCCTGTTATTTTTGGTTGCTTTGTTGCAGGGTGCTGTGTGTTTAAGTACCTCTGTTTGTGTGTGTGCGTGTGTGCGTGTGTGCGCGTGCGTGTGTGAAAGTGTATAAGCACATGAGTGTGTGTGCTGATGTGTGTCCTAGCATGCTACCTTTGCATCTTCAGAGGGACAGAAATACACAGCCGCAAGCTGAGACAAGCAGGAGCAAATAAGGTTCTGCGGTTCGCCGAGCCCCACACCCATGGGATCTATAGCATTTGTTTACCAGCCCCCCTTGAAGGTGTGAGATTTAGAAAAAAAAAGAAAGAAAAGAAAGACAGAAAAAAAGAAAAAAAAAGTTCTTAAAACCTCTGTTCGTTTCACACAAGCAAATCAGGCATGAGGAGAAAAAAATCAGGTTACCAAAGTTGTTGTGTGTTCTGAATCAACCGCCACTCAACTTGACCTTTCTGTTTTTTCCATTCCTCTGTTTTACCAAGCTGATGCATAAGGGTTTGAGGTGACATATAGGCTATGTAGATACACTCTGATTAGACCTCAGAAAAAGGCAAACCTCCATCTATGATGTGAAACCGAGAGCAGTCCAGGCTTACCATCAATTTAAATTTGAAATGAACAGACGTCACACACCTTAAGACACAGTCTCTTCACAATCCAAAATCAACATATTGCAAAAATAAAGCTAATAATTTGACACTCCAGAGATCTGCAGACTAGATACTGAATGTTTGCCACCGCAGAGGATGTTAAGCCTGCACAGAGCTACAGCAGTTTTCAATCAAGTGGGTCATATGGCAAATTTAGAACATAGGTGTGCTGGTGATTTCTGTGGCAAGAATAATGATGGTTCTGCAACTGTAGCAATAACTGAATATGTGTGTTTGTTTGCAAATCCGCTTATAAGTTAGAGGGAAATAGAGTGATGGGAACACAAGCCCGTGGTCTTTGTGTATTTAGTGACAAATTGTATGCACAGTAAACACTTTTGTACATCTCACTTCTCATTTGTAAATCATAATCCTCATCAAATCATCATGTCTCTTTGGGAAGTACTGAGCATACAACTGGATAAATGAGACTTGGATTATATTGTAAGAGCTGTGAGAGAGTGTATAAAGAGATGTTTAGATATAATTTTGCTGTTTTGTAGTAAAGCGTGGTCACTGTGACTTCAAATCATGCATTTTCTCCGTTTTTTGGATTCTTCATTCCCCAGAGGATATCCTTTCTCCCAGCATAGCACAGATCTGCCAGTTAAACCCGTCAAGGACACGCATAATCTTTACTGTACATGGACTGTGGTCCTAATGGTCATTTGAAAGAGAGACTAATGCGTTTTGCACCACTCAACACTTCAGCAATCTGCACTTAAATGACTGCAGACAGTGCCTGAGCAGAATTTCCACCACATCACTGTCTACACGGTGCTGCACATTCTTAAAAGTGCTGAGGGCTTACTAAATCGGTCTGATATTAACATGGTCATACCAAATTCTTCAACCATCACACAGTAATTTAACCTTCTGCTAAAAGCTGCAAACTCAAACGCCAGAGGTGGCAGAGAGGCCCGTACAGTGATGCTTGGATCCAGAGAGCTGCTGTGGGTGTAATCCTGTCTGTGCACTTAAGTGTGAAACACAGATACACATTCACAGATGCACACTGGCATGCACATGCACACTCACAAATACACCTCACTCTGGTTCAGTTACACATTCAAGGCATTTGGTGATTAATGCCCTGCAAATGGGGGGCTCTTTTGACCTTAGCCACTGTGTCCACCCACCACAGGCCCCAGGGAGTCCACCTCCCTCTGACCTCCTCCTGCCTGGCTGATCTATGTTGGAGAGAGAGACGGAGAGAGATGGAGGGGAGAAATTGAGAAAAAAAAAAAGTTCTCTTACCCTGTGACCGCTCTCCAGGCCCCTAGCAGTGAGTGGGGTTGAGCCCACCACGCCACATGAGGCCCCACTGCATGGTGCTTTCCTCCACTGTTATTCCAACTCTCTGGTTACAGTCCAAAGCCCAAGAGGGTCTTTAAGGGGGGCCTTGGGATCACAGGCCTGACTGTTAACAGCTACAAGGTGAAAGGCCTCGGACGCTCCCTTAAGCTCTCCATGTTACATACTCCCCTGGCTTAACAAACTCCTTGGAGACTTCAGGCTGCTCCTCAGGGTTCTCTTATTGGTTTGCAGTGCCTTGTTTGTGCCTCGGGATACCATGGTATCATATTACTGCTTGTGCACGTTGCAAAACTAGCATTTATAATTTTTATGTCAACATATGATTTGCATATGCATTGATAATTCAATATCTTTATGTCACTGGTAATTAACACAGGTTTGTCTGAAGGGAGTCATCGGCAGTGTTTACTTGATTTTGACGTGTCATGTAAGTCACCCGACCACCATTAATATTGTCCCCCCCCTCACAAAATGATGGATTGCAGACGAGAAAGTGAACTTCTAATCATTCAAATATATGCAAGCTTGTCAACTAAGCATTCGGCTTTTGTTTCAGCCCTTCTCCTGACCCGACAATTTATCTTTTTGACAGTGTCAGCTGGGAGAAATTTCCCATTATCTCTCCAACCATTATCTGCTTATGTACCGCATTTAAACCTGTCAAAATTAATCCAAACGCAGTAATTGATGTGTGATCCGTTGCAAGCCTGAAGACCCCCTGCTCTTTTTGTCAAAATTACACTTGTCATTTTCTATCTGAGGACATGCCTCTCAAGATAACAGTCGCTGTTTTCCCACAGGTGTGATTTGTCTCCTCTGTCACATCCATTTGACTCTCCCCTCCCCCCCGTTAACTATATTACATTTAAAGATTTGCTTTATATATTCAGAAAAAATATATTGTTGGCAAACAATCTAGTTAAGTGTAATTTGATTCATGGTATCCTACCCAAGGTAAAAAGATTAAATACAATGCTGGAGCTCATGCTGTTGAAAATCACAGCATTTTAAGATGTCACTATGGCAACCACAGATTTGTTGTTTTGCTGCCTTGTTCATAACCACATCTTCCACATTTAAGTATGCCCTTGTTTATATCCCAACTGTCACCACAAGTAACACACTTTTTTTTTTTTTTTTTAAACATGCACTCAGTTTGACTCAACCTGTGCAAATGGCATTGACAGATGGTACATTGTGATAATAATTGCACTGTTGTGTCTGGCCTTGCAGAGGATTTCCTCTGGGAAGTGTCTGGCTGCAGTTGTGATGATGCTCCACTGAAACTGGGTGGAGGTCCATCGCTTTACAGCTTTACAGGCTGCTTTAGGTGAAGAGCAGGATGACCCTCTTTCCTCAGACATACATGTACAGATGGGCCAGTTGGATGAGTGATACTCGTGTGTGTGTGTGTGTGTAGCTTCTATTCAAACATGCAAACGCAGAATATAGATGGTACAATTCACTAATGGGCTTTCTGACATGTTATACTAATTCGTCATCTACCCATTGTTAACCACATCAGCTATGTTTTATATTTTTGCGGCATTTCTGATTTATCAGATAGGCCATACTCCAACCTCAGCCACTGCAGTATGACTCAGGACCAGGTCGCCCAGAACCAAAAAAATATTCTAATTATAATGCAACAGACAATTGCTTTTAGATACAGTACTTGAACAACAACCTCACTCCTCTTACTGCCTGTTTATTCCCAACAATGGAGTCTTGAGTCATCATGCACTTCGGTCTTGTTTTGTGACTTGTTGCTTGTGTCTCCAATGACCCTTGACGTTCTACTATCTCAGTCACGCAGACACATCACACCTACGCTAGTCGGCCAGCGGCCTTGCTCCCCTATTGTCTCCCAGCCCTGCAGTCGTGACCCAGAACGCCCCGCTGCAGGGGTCTGTTCCTATTTATAATGGGGGGGGGGGTTTCCTCCTCTTGTATTGTTGCTGTTTGCCAGCACTTCCTCCTTTCATTCACTGACCTCTTCTCTACTTCCTGTTTGCGCAGCAGACCAGTGGTCATCCCAAGGGTAGTTTGGTAAATTCTCTTAATTACTCTGGGTAAAGAGGGTGTGGTTGAGGCAACTTAGAGTGGAGGAAATCACAGTCATGTTTGGATCCCCGGTGATGTGTCCTCATATGGTCATAATATCCGAAATGACCAAAGTAAAGTACTGTAAATGATTTACTTTCTTTATTTACTTACTTCTTACTCCTAACCTATTTTTTTTTGATAAAACATAAAAATATAGATAATTTTGTTACCTCTTCAACAAAATGTGTGTGTTAATATGTTGTGCTTTACTCTTAAACTCTTTTATAATAATGGATGTAGCTACCATGATGTCATTTGTTGGTTTGTGGATTCCCATTTTGAGGCCTTGAGTGTGGCATTTTTTGGAGCCAGAAGTGATCTTATTTGGGCGAGAGGCTGGTGCTTTGGAGGAGCGAGGGGTGGTTCTGACTGAGAGGCCGATGGCGTTAGTGATTGGCAGCTTGTCACCAAAAGCGGCTGCAAGATTTAAGCCTTATGAAAATAAAAATTCAGCCCCCCTACATTTGTAATGAACTGTTTTTTGTACCAGACTGTAAACATGTTTCTTTGTTTGGTTATTTTGCTGTAAAATTGTGTATTTTGAAATTAGTGTTTATGGGGATTGACTCACCTCTGGAGCCAGCCTCAAGTGGCCATTTGAAGAACTGCAGTTTTTGTAACGTGTGTTTGCTTCATTTTTTAGCCCCTGAGGTTGAATCTACTCTTGGCCTCAAACATTCCTCCCTTGACTGACATTTTTATTGTGCCATTCCGAGCGACAAATATAATCCACTGCCCTTAAGTGAAATCTGTTTCTACATTTGAAGGGTTAACATGTCCATTTCAGAAATGTTAAGTCCTCTCCTTTGAAACATTATTAGTGTTGTTTGGCAAAGTCAAAAACAGAGTCACAGAGTCACAGAGTCACAGATACTGACGCTAACTTTTGAAAATCCTTGCTTATATTATCTATATGAAATTATCTTTGCACATTCTTACTCTGACTAACTTTTCTGTAACTTTTCCTGCCACCAAGGACCCATTATTTATCAATTTATGAAGATCCAGGCTGGTGGTGTGCAGTCGCCTCTGATTGCAGAACAATCTGTGAGTTCCACTTCAGATCTCATGTCCCAAGGGAGACCTTTTTATAGTTTAACAGGAACCAACCCTCCCTTGTGGCTTCTACTCATCTGTGCGAATGACATAGTTTTCTTCATAATTTATCTCTGTTATTTTCTGCTCTGTTTTATGTTCCTCACACAAAGTAATCAGCAGTCATAAGGGAGGAGTGACTATATACTTTTATTTTTTTTCTGTATTTTTGTGGCGATGGTGGGGCGAAGGGTTAAAAACTGGAACACAGTGATACTTTACAGCTTAAACTCTAAATTACAATCACATGTATGCACAGTTTTGCCAGTTTTGTGCCAGGCTTTTGTTTTCCACAGGCTATGGTCTCAAGTGTTTAGATGAGCAATTGAAAATAAACAATACAGTTGACACTGCAGTTCAATATCAAACAATCTCCAGCACAACAATGAGCTGAAGTGTGGGCAATATGAGTGAATGGCTGACCATTGATGCATACTTCACTTTGTTGCCCAGCCGATGTTAAAACTATGGCAGGAAATGATGTAAATGGTGACCTGGAGAGGCAAAAACATTGTATAAAGGGAGTCTCATGAGAGTCTGGCTGACAATGGATCAAAATGAGACCAGGAACAATGGAACACAAGTTACTGACAACATTCACAGCCTCCACCAGATGCTAGTGTGAGAAAAAAAACCTGTAGTTTGATTATTTGGACCTTTGAGCTGCTGGAGCCAAGGCTACAGCCCACCTGGATGTTACAAAGCCTCATCATACAGAGATGGGAGGCTGAACTCCAACTCATGGCCTCTTATCTCATTCCGACATCTGTTTGCACTAGGTCTTCCAGATGTTTCCTGCTTGGCTTCTGCTGATTCTTAGCCGGGCCAAGGGCCTGCGCACTTGCCTGTCCTCCCAGCCCAGTGTTGGTGCTAGACCTTTGGGTCCCATCAAATGTGTTTACCTAAGGCCCCACACTGATAGTAACTTGGCGACAAGGCTAAATCATATTCCAAATGTCATCATCTGTGGGAGAGGCAAGTTATTTTTGATACAGGGCAAGTGCTTTGGCCTTCGAGAGGCGCAAATGGGAGGATTTTTTCACTGAGTACTTTGTTATCCAAAGGACATTATGTAACTGTACTCTTTATATCTGCTGCGCTAAGCCACAGCTAAAATAGTCAATCAAATGTGATAATCAGCCAACTGCAGTTTAGTCAACCAGGTCTACGTGACTCCATTCACTCCTTATTTCAGTACCTAATAATGTCCTTTGTTTAGTTTAAGAGACAGTTTGGACGACAGCCAAGTCACCTTCCCCTGAAATACATTTCCAGACTGAAATGTGAACAATAACTCCATCATTACCTTAAATATCTGATGTAATATTTGACAAAGATTCAAGAGCCGAGACACGTACACAGCTCATGAGTCACTGTAGCATCATGTCCTCTGCATTTTTGCTAGATGAGTGTAGAAACTGGCCGTGGTCCACTGATTAAGAACCGTGAGAGGACAGTCATTATGTTATTATGTGAAGTTAGAGTTCAGCATCAGCAGCCTGTCGAGAACTGTGATTATGAATATAAATGTATAAGGAGGTTTGTTAAAACAGGTAAAATCAATATTATTCATTGAAAATGAACCACATGAAGGCATGTATGTGAAAGCTGTCGTGTGTAATGATGAACTCACGGATAAGTATTACCCTACTCGGCAGCGGCTACAGTAGGCAGCTATTTTCACCAATGAAAGCACTCAAAACTTACTCTATGCTAGTTCCCCAGCACCAAACAGCAGACAAAGTTAGCAACTAGGGTAAGAACATAGCAGAGCATTTGGCAGATATTTCTAGATAGTAACTTTAGGAGTTGGTGGAGACCAAAAGAGAGCAAAAAGAAGAATGAATATTGGTCTTACATTTACAAGTTGGCCAGAAACACAGAGCCAAATATTGCTTTGCGGATGAGTATCAAGGCAATGTCAACATTATGTCCGTGTTAACAGCTTGTTTCTGCTGCCCCTTGTGGCCAAAAGTAAGTTATTGCAGGTTTAAAGGGCATGCTTTTAATTAAGTTTGGCCCTACTGTGTTTCTGTCTACACTTCCCAGTGTGCAATGTGGCAACGTGGTTGTTAGTCTGTGTAGTGTCGTGCCAAGCCTCGGAAACAACATAGTGTAATATGAGCAAAATGTGATCACCATAAATAACTGTGTACATTGGAAGCAGTTTATAACAACAAACGTTTAAACCGTAAACATTCATCTAGAAAATCACAAGATATCTTGTAATTTATTATTAATGAAAAGCAGCCTAATCATGAGAGCTGAAAACAAATCTGGTTTGTGTTGTTAACATACTTTGACTTCTTTTCTTACTGAGACGGTATTCCAAGAATCTGAACCATAATTCACGAGAAATGGAACTGATAAGCAAAGTCATAATCTGGATTTGACAACTCTGAATGAGAAATAACCCTACTGTGAAGGCGGATGTTAGGTTAGCCCAGTGTCAAGTTTGGGCTCCAACAGATAGTATGTTTCACCCATATAATAGGTCTGTGGTTTCTTTATTGGTGCCTCACTTGGTAGTTTAGTGTTATATTTGCATTCATTCATCATTATTTCATATCCAGTGTTATGATGAGAGTCATGAACTGATAAGTTGTATTTCCACCCTAAAACATTGAATCACTATTGTTGGTGATTTAGCTACTATTTAAAGTGTTCCCATAGACTGGCTTTGATCTTCTGCTTCTGTGGCGAAACTGAGATCTACAAGGTCTGTATCTGAGCGATGCAGGGATCAGTGTTTTACTGCAGCTTGATAATAGTTGGAGACAGTCTCTTATGAGATGCTGAGTTACTCTATCATCTCTGACAGCAGTGGAGACTGCTTGCCTATCTCCTGTCTCATCCTTTCCTTCCTGATATACTTCTTCTCCCAATCCTCCATCCAGCCCTCCTCCCTGCTAAACCACTTTTTATCTCAACCTAACCCTAACCCCATTCCTCCTGTACTTCCTACTTCCTTGCGTCCCTATTTTATCTGGCTTTCCTCATCCTCCTGTTACCTGAACCAACACTGGTGCAGCAAAGGAAACAAGGACAACTGACATAATTTATAATTATTTCTTACACGGAAACATGTATTTTATTTCCTATATTTGTAGCCAGTCAAAATTTTATTATGATTTTATTGCCCGAGAGAGCAAACACATACAAGTCCTTTCACAAATCCCTACACCCCATTGCGACACATTTAACTCGTTCTAAGTTCGGAAAATAACATCTGCTGGAATGTACGGCACAAGGTGTCTGTCACGCTAGACTGCAGCGCTGCAAGGCGAGGCGAAGTCTGAAGACGAGAAGCCTTAGCACATATTATATCTTGAAATGAGTGTCTGAAGCCTGCAGACAGATCGCAGAGACATTGTTTGATGGTTTGGCAAATGCGTAAGTGCCACTTCTCATCACCCACACACACAAACAAACCCAGAACCCTGCATCACCTCAGAGACACAGCGGTTCATGAGGATTTTTTTTTTTTTCTCACGCTGCAGATCATAAAAACTTTTAGAAGAGACTGAGAAGAAGTAGAAGGCTATTTGCTGTTTTTTCCAGTAATACACTTGCAGGTGACCATCTTGGCACAGATTTGCTTCACTAAAATTTTTATAGTGTATTAATCAAATGGGGTTTACATTGTTTTTCAGTAAATAGCCTTGTGGTTTCTCACTGTGAAACTGTAGTTATGTCATTGCTCATTCTTTTGAAACCATTTCCAGAGAAAAGAGACAACAAAGTTTCACCACCTGGAAATGTACTGACAAACACAATACATGTGACAAACAAAGAAGTATCCTGTAGGTACATGAGTGTCTGTCAGTTCAATGTGACTAAGATGTGAAACACACTGTATGGCTGTAGCAAAGGAAACTGTAGCCTGTCTTAAACCCCCTGTGTCAATCTGTTATCAATTTTGAGTTATTTCTAGTAAGCATCTATTCCTGGTGAGTTACTGTACTCACACCACTGGCACTGACTTACACTGGCTTTCAGGCAATGGGATCTATTTAATATCCTCCTACGTTTCATTTGAATTATAAGGATCAGAGCATATTTATAGGTTGTACTGCCAGAATGTGTGATTCTTTCCAGACCGTTTGGCACAAAGCTTTGCAGAGTGCCCTGCAGATGGTTCTTTTATTCACCTTATCTGCCTTTTTTCCCTCTCTTTTTCTCTCATTTTTCTTTCATAAAATGCTCCGGTTCAGTCTTTTTTGGAGAACGAAAGAGGAAATCCATCAGATCTGCAGTGGTGCACCGTACCTCTGGGCTCATAAATTGTACATGCCTCAAAGTAGCAGGAAGTACAGGCCTAATAGGGTGTATCCTCCAGGTTTCCTGTCAGGTTAACCCGTTGGGTCTGGGGTGTTCTACCCTGCCATTGGATCATAAGATATGACCCCCTCTTGCCCCAACACTTAAAATGTATGGGCTCATAATGCAGTCAAGCTGCAAAGTCACCACTGAATTGTTTCTTTTTGCACTTTGCTTTTGACAGAAACATAAGCCACTAACCCCCCCAAGCTGTTTTAACGCTGTGCTTATTATTGTTGCCATTTGTTGGCAGAGGTTGATCTGCAAGGTGGATTGTGAGGCTCTTATTCCAAGCTGGCCATGTTGTAACAGATAATGCATTGTTTGCATTGTGAGGAATGATTGAGAAAACACACTTGTCAACAGTTATCTAATTTCCATACCATTATACAGATCACAGCCGTTCAGATGCACACATGTAGGCACTATTTCACCGCTTGATTCAATTCCAAGCTCTTCCCTCAGTCTCTGGGGGATGAAGTGTGACTGGCATTGAAAGGGTTAGATCTGAGCGTAGGAAACTCCAGCCCAGAGCAGAGAGAGAGAGAAAGACGGAGAGAGAGAGAGAGGTGATCAGGTGCCCCATCTGAATCCAATCCCACCTGGGCCCGGATAAAAATAGAGGCTTGGTGATGGGCCATAGGCATACCAGTCTTTATTCTTCTAAGATGGTAGGGGGAGGAGTGCAGTGTGGGTCCACATTTGTCCTTGATACTGACCCACAGTCTCTTAATTTTCAAATTATTTTTTTATTGTTTTATTTTACTTGATGGCTTAAATGAAAAAAAAGTTTAATGAGGCTACAAGAATCCTTTTCTCTGTCTTCCCCTTGGTTTTCTCACACTTCGTCTCTGTCCTGTGGATGGGTTGCAGGTGTTGGGAGAGGAGCATTTCATTTCTCAGCAGCCCCTGCAGTTGGTTCGGCTGGTGAGAAGTTGGCCACGGTTTCATTGCTGAATTGAGTTAGGCCCTTGAACTGGGGGGGGGTCATCCCCCTGTGCCTCTTTTCACAGATAAAATGCTCAGATAGGACATGTTGAAAGGATATGTTTCCAATTTGGCTCGTGCCACCCTTATCCCTCTCAGCCCCCCTCCCATCATCTTTCTTCCTATCTCTCTCCCCCTGTCTGCCTCCCTGTCTGCCTCGGTGCATGTGTCAGACAACTGATTAATTCCCCAGAGGACGGGGGGAGCCGGTGAGAGAGAGTGGGGACACAAGAGGTGAATTGATAAATCATCTCTTTATTCATCCACAGGTAAATAAAAAAAACATGTCCGTGCTCAGAAATACATAGATCTACTCTCTGACACCCACAGATGCTCTGCATTAATGTCTTCCTGGCCTCAATGTTGTAATTTATAAACTGCTTCTACATGCACACCCCAGGGATGACTTTTATCTCTGCTGCACTCACATATGCATGTGTCTAGCTGCTCCCAGAGGGATTGTGTGCATTAAGAGTATCATCCAATTCTAACATGCATTTATAGTTGATATAAATAATTTGGTACATGGCCACAAGCCTATGGCAGTAAAGAACTCCAGTTAGACCTTGGTCAAATAGTCAGATAATCGTTGCGTTTGTTTAAACCTATTAGAAAAGCAGACACATGAGAATTATCAGAACATTTTTACATCACACATTTGTCTTTCATTTACATCCTCACTGTATAGCAAAGTTCTGTGTCAGCACTATCGTTGTATTGACATACATATGTGACTAAACCCATCTGATGTCATCTAATCATGATTAAAAACAAACTGTTGGAAGTATTTACAATTGCTCAAACAGGTTCGGACCCAGCTGTCTTTACACTCTCTTCAACACCCAAGCCCCCTTTTTTTACAACTGCTATCAACACAGTGATTATTATTCGCCACAGTTTTATAAACATTAACTCGTGGCTGAAATTAATGCATTGCGTGTGTATTTCTTCCCGTAAACGCTGTTTCAATTATATTTTACAAGGTATGAAATATGCAACAATGTGAGAATTGTGTTGTGTCAGTTCACTGGAAAGCCTGAGATCGTTTTGGATTTTCCCTTCCTGCAATGCTTCTTATTTGCACAACCTGCTCTCTGTCTCACTTTCTTTCTCCCTCCCTGGATTTTCCTTTCCCCTCTATCTCCCCTCACTACACACACAAACACTAACACATGCACACACACACATGCACAATTCATGTCAACTGGGCATAGGCTTACTCATCTGACAAGCTGGTGAAGTCTTGTTTCCAGTGTTGGGCAGCAATGTGATTTTTTTTATTGACTAATAGGTAGTGTAAGAGATTACAACTCGAAACTCAGTTGTTACATCACAGTTATTAATGTCAGTAGCGCTCTGCTACTTTAACATTTAATTTCTGCTCCATGCGTTCAGCAGAGAGACTGGTCCGGACCTGTTAGCTATTAATGGATGAGCTGGAGGTGGCTGGCCTCTGCCCAAAGAGGAGAAATAGGCCCTCTAATAAAGAGTTGTCTCCGATCTCAGCCATAGAATGTAAAAAGAAATGGACATGGCCACCATGATGTCACCCATCGGTTTCTGGACTCCAGTTTTAAAGCCTTGAGTTTGGTATTTTGGTTGTCATGATCTTGGATTTTTGGAGCCAGAAGTGACCATATTTGGAAAACAGGGTGGAGCTAGCCCTAAGGCTAACTGCTAGGCCGGCTAGCATGGTGCATTTACAGCTGTGGTTACCTGTGATAATGCTAATGCAATTGTAATGTAATTCCTGATAGCAAAAAACAGGCTTAAAAACATTAAAACAAAAAGTACTTAGCAGAAAAAGTGAACATCCGACTCCTTAGAGAGTCTTTAAGTACAACCAAATGCAGAAAGGATTTTTTAGGGGACCAAAATATTACAATAAATTACCATGAACTGAAAAAAACTGGAATAGCAACAGCTACGGCTACATGCATGCTCTGTGAATATGGGGTTAAAACATGGTTATGTTACCTGTGGTGCAACTGTGGTGCAACTTGTCAACAGATGACACCCACCTGTCACTCAAAGTGCCCACACCTTTAATTATGCATAGCTTTATGCCTTAATAACATTAAAGCTGTTGTTTGTAGCCTGCCAGGATGTAAACATGTTCACGAATTTGCCTACCAGGACAATAAAGTGTATTGTATTGTATCATATCGTATCGTATCATATCGTATCACATTGTATCGTATTATTTCATCTGTTAAGTTGGGCCTTTTGACTCACTCTTGGAGCCAGCCCTGGCCATTTGAGGAACTGCAGTTGTTGAGACCACTATGTTGTCTTCATTTTTTTCCCCGGAGGTTCTCAGCTGGCTAGCTAGCTGCCAAGCCTGTAATGCATTCAAAATTCAGCAGGGTGTGTGTACAACCTGCAGCTTCACTGTTGGGAGGAGTAAAGGACCATTCTGGAGAGCTGCGTCCAGTCACCAGGGCTGAGCTTGCTGTTGAGGTTAATTGATCTCCAAACCATATGGACTGGCTTCTTGGTAAAAGTGTGTTTATATACCTGCTTGGTGCAGACAGTAGGCTACGAGGAAATTTGTTTGTTGTTAGATGTACAATACCAACTACTAACAGGGTTTCACATACACTCAATGCCTTGGTTGCCATGGTTGTCAACATGAGAACGGGAACAGTCTTTATAGCACCTACACACTACTGACTTTCAGAGCTGTCAGACTGCTCCCACTGATCACATTACACAACTTTCTGTCTTACAATGGGGTATCCTGAAGTTGTCATCATACAAGAGGCCGGCAGCATATAGTCACACATTGCAAGACTTTTCACCAGGAGGAAACCCCGACAACTCTGTCTGGTGTTCCAATCTATGTTTTGTTAACAAAACACACGTCATGTAATTTTGCACTCTCATTGGCATTAGGTCTTAGCTGCTGTCATTGCTGGTCAAAACAATTTACACACTACAGATATTTACACTGCTAGATATCTCTCTGGCATCTGCAACACACAAATTCACACATAGCGATTACAAGAGTAAGTGCTGATTTGCCTCTCATCTGGGGCTTCTGACAGCGATCAGCGAGTGGAAAATCAGGGCTAAAATCACGTAGTTTAAACCTGCCATTACTCGAAGCCCAGACGAGCACCACAAACTCTCTGCCACGGCTCCATTTAGTGTCCTCCACTCAGCTGGGCAGTTGGGCTGGCTCGGTCAGGTCTGCTCTACTTGTAAACTTGTGCCAACATCCGTGCACAGAGCTTGATGTTGGCTTTGGTTCATTACAGTTTACAAATAGACACAGGCAGAATCTAAACCAAAATACTTTACACATGAGGGTTATCAGTCATTGTCCATCATGCATAGCAGCGGCTGTTACTGCTGTTTAGAGGCCTGTCAGTATAAAACAACTCCTTTTAGGAGTGAAGGGATGATTGTTTTGGGACATTACACAAGCAGTATACCAAGTTGAACTTTCATGCTGCACTGTTACGTGCTTAATATCTGAGTTTCTGAATATCTGTGTATCTTTTTTTTTTCACAGAACAGTTGGTTAGAGGAGGATTGTGGTGCTGGGCCGTCACAGCGCTGATATTGTACTTCTAGCTGGTTGAAGGCAGTCAGCTTTGCGGGTGCAGCAAAAAATTTTCTTCTGGGGTGGAGTTTCTGATAAAGGTGGTTTCCTGTATTTGCTTCTTTTAGCGAGGGAGCATGTGTTTGTGTGTGTTAGAAAGAGAGAGAGAGAGAGCTATTGGGGCGAGCACTTCCAGCAAAACGGAAAGTGGAGAGGACTGTCAAATCAGCAATTGGTCATTCGGTGTGTGTGTGTGTGTGTGTGTGTGTGTGTGTGTGTGTGTGTGTGTGTGTGCGTGCTGATATGCATGTGTGACCACTCCACTTCTAATGCACTGTGTTTACAACTGTAGAGCGAGTTGCTAATGGTTGCCTGGCCAATGACCCTCAAAACAGACCGCCTCTCTCCGTCTCCTCCTGCTCACCAGGCCTTATCTCTGCTGCCACTGCCGCCCACCCATTCTCATCTGCTGACAGGGAGGGGGGCCTGAGAGTGCAGAAACTAAAAGTGCTGTAGCTGCTTTAGTTACTTTGCACACCCGGTGATTTCTACTTAGGGAATTTCAAGAGTAATTCTGTACTCCTCCCAGTGGGAGTATTTCCTATTTAACTTGTGTTTGACAGTATTTTTAGCAGTTAGTCACATTACACCATCACTTCAGACAAACAACTGGCCTTTTGATCAGAACAGGAAATCACTCGCAGTGATCTATTCTCGAAACGCAGCAGGGTGATGTGGCCTTACTATTGTACAATACAGCCAATTCAGTTGATCTTTCTCCAGATGTAAGTCTAACTTCATGCACATGCTATCAGACTGACTATACCAGTCATAATGAGGGCAACTCATACACGTAAGTGGTTTACTTATCTCCACCAGTTACAATCGTACCCACAAATTGGTTTCATGATGGCAAACTGCTGAGCGATTGCTGATGTGAATGCAAGCAAGAGTCAAACTGTACATGAAATGACAGAGGATATGTTTTCCTGTCCCATTTGTTTGTTTGTTTGTTTACTTTACAGTTGTATTATATATATTGAGTTTAATTAATTGGTTCATGGAAATTTTGATTTTGCAGTTTTGCTGCTGTGACCAACAAAACACATTTACATACATTTTCAAAATAAATACTTACATAATAATCATAATAATATATTTGAAAGTATGGGCATACACTTTAAATAATTTAAGAAGTAACATTTAGAGTCCCCCTCCACTGCTTGCACTAAGTTTCACTTTCTGTTTTCTCCAGCGCACCTTGCATTAGGTTGACCAGTGTAACAGCAGCGCGCATCAAGATGGCGAGCAGTAGCATAAGAGGAAACATCAGAAGATTCAGTCATACATGTTTGAATCTCACTCAGACTCAGACTCAGATGAGGAGTCTGTTGTGCACCAAAACTGGAGACTAGCAAACATGTCAGACAGGTAAGTGTGGTGGCATGTTAGCTTGTGTGCTGACTGGCAGTGGCTGACACATCACTGACGGTTGTGAAATATACAATGTCTGCTACGATGGAGATTTTGGTGGATAGCGGAAGGAAGCTCCAGGGTCTGCTTTATGTCCAAAAACAGCACACTCTACCATGTTTGCTGTCACTGTACCAATGCAAACTCTGCTCTCTCTGAACTTACAAGTCCACTCTGCGCTTGAAGGTTTCAGGTTTCTTTGTTGCTGTTGCATCAAAGTCAATGTGTTTCCCGTATAAGGCAGCAATTGACTTTCGTAGTAGTGACACCCCCTCATCACTATATGTGAAAACACCTCTCTGGTGACATTTTTTGTACAAATACAAGTCATAATAATCAAGGTCAGACATTTGAGGGGACAAAAACATAATAAAAAAAAAATAAAATTTCAAGTGGAGGAGGACTTTAAATGTTGCACTCACACTGCACGTTAAAATGTCAGTAAGCATATTTACTTTCATTAACTGGGCCATAAGAAGATAAATGTTAGGAAACACTCAGATATTAATACATCTCAAGAGAGATCACAAGCACTGCCAGGTTAGATTTAATTAGATCCAACGTTATTGTCACTGCACAAAGTAAGTGCCAGTAAAGCTAAACACAGTTTGGCGTCTAACCAGTGCATATTAAGATAAATGTGAGTATATCGTGTACAATAAATCAATGGGTAGTAATAGTAGGACGAGACAAGGCATAGAAAACATGTACAGTACAATATATGGCAGCTATGATTTGTCAGTAATGGTCGCCATGATATTGACAGAAAATAATAAATAGTATAAATAGTGTAATTGATATGTTATATACAGTACTGTATAAACAGCAATCAGGTCTGTAACATGTAGTCTAAAAGAAGAAAATTTGTACAGTTGAATACGGTTAGAGCTGAATACAATCAGCTGAATATAAAACAGGAAGTGCAAATACAGAAGGCAGTGAGCCCCAGTATCAGCAGCAGTGGCAGTGCAGCAACAGTCTGAGGTTATCAGTCTATTAAAGACTAAATAGAATTAACTTGATTTCAGTAACTGATTTTTTCGTCAAACAGATACATGTTTGGATTTTATGCAGTTGATTGCCACTTTAATCCAGATCAGCTGTCAAATGTATTTACTAGAATGGATTCAAATCTATTTATACCTCACAACACATCGTTACATGCTGTGACAGCCAATAACTGGAGTTTAATAAGGAGAACAAAATGAAGTGCGTTGAAAAAAATCACTTCTCTCCGGACACAGAATGCATGCTGAAATGTAAGCATGAGGTCCACATGTTGCGTAGGCACTCCGAGTTGTTAATGTTATGCAGTTGTCCGATGAGTCATTTGAAAAGGATGACTACAGTTTAGCTTTGGATATGGGAACAGACATAAACACAACTTCCACGACAGAAAAACATTGATGTTAATCAAATTTAGTTGCTATCGCTTCAAGATCACAATAAACATTTCAACCCCCCCCCCCCCAAATTCAAGACTAGTGTCACTTTTGCCAGTCACTCTGCTCTGCTTTGTTTCAGTTAATCATCACCTGACAGCCAGCCCCCTCTCACAACACGTCAGCTGTGCTCTGACTCGGTACTTTGGGCTGATTCCCTGACCACAAGCTTGCCAAGGGTATCTCTTCCTCTCCCTGTGCATTTCTCCCTCACTCTCTCTGCTGGGTTCGTGACTACAGGGGGAGATGGTGAGAACAGTGGGCCGTAGCCTTTCCCAGCCACAGCCCAGAAGATTGCTGTGGAGCGAGGAGCCCACCTCTCGCCTCAGCCCCTGGCCCCCCGGCCCCCAGTGATGTGGGAAAAGCCGGGGAGGGTGTCCCACTGAGCGTGCTCAGGCAGTCGTCCCAAGCTCCAAACCTATCACTCCAGCCCTGTCAGCGGCAGCAGCAGCAGCAGCAGCAGCAGTCAGGCCTGGGCCAACGTTGTTAAAGTTAGCCTGCTTCAGGAGTTGTTTTCTTTGCCGTGTTGTTTCACCTTGCCTCAGACCAAACAGAAAGTGCCACACAAGTTGTAGTGGGAGTCAGTGAGGGTGAAATGCACCAGTGAGTCGTGACTTCTTGTTACCACTTAAAAAGATCTGTGTAAACATCTGTTTGGCTTGCCTGGAACTGTCACGAGAGGGCCACTGATTGATGTAGCTTTGACAGCTCCAGCTTTAAATCTCAGGTTTCTGCTTTTTTCCCCCAACTCGTCACTATTATTTCATTTAGTGTTAGTTTTTTTCTTTTTACTGCTTTTGCAACAAGCGACTGTTAAAACTCTAACAGCCACTTTAATGACTCTTATCCAGCTGCCTGGCTAAGATGTGAGAATTACACAACATCCATGCAGAGCGAGAGGGACTGCACGATGGCTTGGTGAGTAATCTATGGCTAGTCCCCGTGTGTTAAACTGATAAAGAGCAGGGGGATCTGTGTAGTGTCAAATCATATATAGCAAGCCAAACACATGCTCACATGCACACATGCGCAGATAAAACAGCTTTGCACCACAGCAGAGGATAAGAGTGCCAAAACATGAGGAAAGAGAGAAATAAAGAGGGATCATTGACCTTCATCTAGGCTTAGAGAGCATTATCATTCTAAGATCCTCGCATGTCTCCAGCAGAGGTTCTTGCCATGGGAATGTGTATTGTTCCACCTCCTCCTTCACAATGCTTTCATGTGAGAAGAGGAGCTCAAGCAAAGCAAAACTGCTCTGAAACTCCAAGTTTCACAAAATACACAAAGAGGCATAAATCACGACTGCCATACGTTCACATGCAAACCCATCTCTCAGCTGAGAGTTTTACACTCTTCCAGTCAACCCACTGCACTGATTCAGCGTTCTTAAGCGAGGGAGCAGATCTTTGTATGGGAAACTCGGTGACCTGAGGAGCGCTCCTCTCCTCCACAGCGTGTGAACAGCCACTATCTTCCCTCTTTTTCCCCACGCCCCCACCTTCCACCCCGTCCACCACTCCATGCTAACCATGGCTTTGTATTTTTTTCTCTCGTCATCTTTAGGTTTCATTGTCTCAGTGAGGTGATGACCAGCTGGCACCAGCAGACCACCCTGTGTCTGCTTTACGTTAGCACCGAGTCACCAGGAGAGTCCTGTTTATACCGCCTGAAACAAGGACACTTGGAAGACAGCCAAGAGAAAATCTGTCCTCTAAGTTTTATCTTGGATCTTGTGACATATGCACTGTCATAAGCATGGATTGCCACAGTGTGTGTTTGTTTGATTCGGGGTGGGGCATGGGGGAATACTTTGTGGTTATGTGAGCAAGAGCTTCTTGGCACATCATCATATGACTTTATTCTCTCTCACACGGTGAGAGAAAAGGGGATGTGCTCACACAGATTGTTTTATTGTGGAAAAACATCACCGTTGCAGAGTCATAGTAAACACATGATTACATAGCAACCACAGAGAGTTTTTAAGCCAGTTTGTGTAAATACAAGTGAAACACTATTGAGTGTGGGTTTCCAGAATAATTGCTGCTCGTGTAAAAATATAGTGATGATGTTGTCCTGTGGTTATCATAAAGGGAGACACTTTTTTGCTGATACGGCTCACCTAAAACGCAGACAAAGTCCTTCATTTTATGTCTTAACTTGAATTTCTAACTTTAGCTTTATCATAAACAATTCTAAAAAATGAGACAAAAGGCAGACGGACCTTTACAGACTTCCAGCTACAGCATGTACAGAAGTAGAACATCACTACTGCCTGCCTGGCAGTGTGTGAATCACATGAATTGCATTATGCCTTTTGTTGTGTCTCTAAAATTAAGGCAAAGGCAAAGACAAAGGCAGTTGGACAACAGTAGTTGAGTTCATGGTTTCTTCCCATGACTGCTGTGTAATGAAGACAAAGTTGCCTCTTTAAACAATAGAAAATGTATTAAAATGTCGACAGGCTATTTGTGCAATTACATGCAGAAGTTTACTGTTGTTGACACACTTATGAAAAAGCAGAGTCACAGATTATTTTGACTTTTCCAAGAAGCTCAAACTCAATTTAAAATTGTCTCCTACCCAGGATTCCCATGCGCTCTCTGTTTTCTATGATATCACAGACTGGCTACTTGTGTCCTGCAGTTCCTTTGGTCCTTGAGCTGCCAAGCACAAACACACATCTGGAGACAAAAACCATTATCACTGCAGAATCACATGATATCATTGAACTACGTCGTTCCAAACCCAGCTCAGCACAGCAGCTCAGAACAGTTGTTACTGTAAGTCCGGAGTTGTTGTTTATAGCATGTTGAAAAAGAGTGGTGCTGTGACACAACTGCTGTGGTCTATCCCAGGTACTGGATCCTCACAGCCTCCTTGGTCACACAACATTTAGTTAACGATTCAGTCAAATTGCGAAATCATGTTTGACTGAAAATTATTGAAGCTTTGTAATTGTAACAAATCACACGCTGGAACATGATCAGACTGTTTTTGAATAAAGAAAAAATCATCACAAACGTTATCAGCCTGGGAAAGTTTCTTTTTACTGTTCAACAAGAATCTAAACGATAAAATGTCTCAATTATTCAATTATAGTTACACTAAGAAACTAGACTAAGAGCCTATGCTAGCAGCTCTCTGGGGTTGTTTGGCACATCACTAGCAGCTAAATGCTAACATTAGCATGCCTAAATGTTTACAGTGGTAATTCTAACATGCTGATATTTAGCATGTTTATTGTGAAGGCTACAATATGCTCCACCCTCTTCTGGACTCTTTGGGTCACACTCCCAAAACACAGCTGGCCATTCAGAATGTGCCTAACCGAATATGTACAGACCCTCAGTAAATAGGGAGAAGAAGAAGAAGAAGAAGGGACATCCTTTTTCCTCTTAAGCAATGACGAGTAGTTCATTGGATTGCAGTTGGATGCTTTTTGTCCTCCAGGCGGACATGGAGGCAAAATTGATTCTGCTCCGCCCAGTTCGTACATTGGAATGTTATGTTGCCCTCATGCCCCGAATAGCTTTTTAGCGGCTGCTAAGGCCCTATCCAAGGAACATCTTGCAAGATGGCTTTGTGAGCGCATCTCCCAAGCCTACAGGCAGGCAGGCAGGGACCTTCCCACCGTGGTCCAAGCACACTCCACACATAGTCTCGCCACCAGACAATCAGAAATCTCCGCCTTCTGATAGTCTGGGGACACACTGGCGAAAACGTCCGGCAACAAAGCAACGCCTCTTGCATTTTTGAAAAGGACACGCCCTCCTGGAAATGTGCGCTCCTCCTTTTCTCGTCCGCAAGGAAACAAACACACAGAGAGCTTGGAAATGGATGCCGAGAGATTTAACTCCGTTTTATCAAAAGTGTGCTCAGTCCACAAGATTGTGGAAATGAAGGACTTCCAGCGACTTGAGCCATTTTGTACCGCTATACATGTTTCTAGTCGGACTATGTTTACGAGCACAAGAGTTCAGCGAGCCACCAAAGGTCCGCCCTGCGGATTTGCTATTGGTTCTGCAATGTAGGGAGTTTTTTTTAAACTCTGAAATTGTATCCGCCCATCTAAACACAAAATCAGGGAGAAAGTCATCAGTCTTTAGTTAAGCAAAGCGTCTAAAGACTGACTTGTGAGTCTACTCCACACATGGTGTCGGCAGCCTTATTCAGCGACGTGAGTGTCAAAGACATATGTACGGGGGCAGTGTACACGTGGTCCTGACTCATACAAGTCTATCTCTATGGCGTGTCAGGCTCCTTTTCAGGGTCTTTTCTCACTGAAATGACACAGGACTGGTGAAAAGGGTTGGGTGCATGTCAGCTGTTGCACCTGACTCCCCTCTGGGCGTGTTAAACTAACATGTTTCCATGTTCTTTGATGACCGGGGAAATGTGGTGTGCAGGGTGTTGAAGCTTGTCTTTTGATCCCAGCAAGGGTAAGCCAAAGCTCCACCCAGTTTTGTATCTCACCACCTGGGTTGGTTTGGGCCCCTTCATCTCCACTGCAATGGCGTAGGTAATAAAGAAAAAGGCAGACTACATTGACTAACCTATAGCCAGCCAGGTTTAGTGTGGCTGGGTTGAGTCACAACAAGGCTCCATCAACTGTACCCTAAGAGTCCAGAAGAGAGCAGAGCATGTGTGAGATAGAATGAAGGTTACGATATTGTCACCCTAGTTCTATTAGCACAGACGGAGATTTGGGTAGGCACATCCTGATTGGCCAGCTAAGTTTATTCTTTTGTCAGTGTGCGCGTGCATGCTCGTGATTAGAAGAGTATTACCCAAGGAGTCCAGTAGAGGGCTCCACCTCTGCTAATAGAACTAGGGTTACAATTCAGAATCTTCGATTTTAACTCTTGTAACTAGAAAAATAAATTGTGAGTTTAACACCTTTGTTTTCGATCATCACTCTCTGAAGATACCCCCTCCTGGCCTGCTCACATCTCTGATGAGTCCCCTGGTCTCAGCGGCCTTCTCCCCAGGAGCTGTCCTTCTCACTTCTTTCTCCCTTCTTCTTCTCTATGCAGATTGAGCAAATGTACTCACTGTGTTATTACTAGAAAAAAATAGTTCATTCATGTTGTATACATATGCTTTCACACAAACCCCGGGTTTTTCCGTCCTTTCCCACAAAACTTTAACCTCTGAAGTGCCAAAGGTTGAAACAGCTTACTTCACTCACTGTGGCCTTTGAAGGAGGGGCTTTGCTGAAATTCCTCATGGGGACAAGATATTTAGTCGTTCTTCAATCTCTCTAATGAGAAAGAACTTCACTGGAATTTTACCAAGACACTCAGTGAACAAGGAATTTTGATTATACGCCAAACTACTATTCCCTTATTTCCAACCTTTCATTCAGATTTATCTTGTGAAGATCATAGTCTTAGCTCATCTGTGTAAGGCAATCACTCAGCCAAAGGTAAGCCAAAACAGAGAATGCAACATGTCATGAGGCACATCACCGGCCAGTTCTCATGACTCACTGCAAACAGTGGGACAGCAGGTGCTGAGATTCAGCTTTTCACAGCCTCCTCCATTGCACTGAACCATATTTGCATGGACCGCATTTTGTGTTTGCTGTGTTCTGTGTTTGCTGTGCTCTGCCCAGTGAGCTGTGTCAGAAGAAGCAAGAGAAACAGAGAGTAAAGCCAGACGAGTGCCAGAAAGCAGCCTGCAGCAAAAAGCACGCACGGGCCAAAGGCAAAAAAGGGCAATGCCAGTGAGAATACCAAAACATCCTGACATCTGATCTACACTGTAACACTAAAAAGTGAGAAATTCAAACTGAACCGAAGCCAAAATTATTTACTAAAACATAAAATTACATAATATCTTGAAGCTTAAATGTACAATTGGTGCAAATTGAAGTAATACACAACCAAAAAAACATGTTGATTATACATCTTTAGTTGAACAACATGCTTTCTTTTTATGAGTACATTTAGCTTTGGTGACATTCACTGACTTTTGTTAACACACAGCGTTCAGCCCTCTCCTCACTCATCATCTCCATTCTTCCTCCATCATCAACCCCCTCAATCTTTTTGTAGTCAGTTAGAAAACCCCTGGTATGAGCAAAGGTGATTGCAAATGAGCGTTTGTAATGCAGGCTAAAGAGAGACTGACAGAGATATAAAGGCTGAGTGAAAATATGACGTGTAATTGGTGTGATTATATGCTGTTCTATAGAGCCAGCAGTCAGCTGGGATATGAAATCTTTCTTCCACAGCTGTGTTATTAGCTTTGATTGGCATTCATTCTCTGTAAATGCATTGTTGATTCTGCACGTTTTTTTTAATGATTATGTTGGGCGGTACAGAACTTGCTTTCTGACACCACCCCTGCCGCCCACTCGTCACAAGAAGTGAAGTTTCACTTTAGCACATATGTCTGGTTAACATCAATTACATGTGCTCTGAGTCTGAGCATTTAATGGCACAGAAAGCTATCCCCATGGTACTGTAACCTGGTGCAAAGAGGATTTACAGAGTCTGTTTTGACTCTGTAACAGATGTCATATAAAATGTTGGACGTCAAAACATTTTTAGGTGAGAGTGTCTTTGCATGTAAACCTTTAAAAGGGGGTTTAAAAAACAGGAAAGTGCAATTCAATAGATTTGACCAGAAAGACGGAAACAAACAAACAAAAAGAATCAAAGAAAGGAGGAACACCCATTTCCCTAACTGCAGCACACTTTGTATTAGTCCTTCCTTCTCCTCGAGTGGCACACTACAGATTTATTAGCTCAGTCTGACCCAGGATTACTCTTGAAGACTAGTCAGCACTACTGCGCTGTAAATCAGGCCTTGCCCAGCAGGAGCAGAACCACAAAACCAATGGTGTTAAGGGTCAAAGGTCAATGGGGAGGAAGCTCAAAATCAGGAAGCCACTGGTTATATCTTTATCCACTCTTGAGGCCACCGTTCTTTCACTCGCGACTAAGTTACGGTGGTGAGTTTGACACTGATGAGTATTTTAAGTAGGAAGTATAGCTGTTATTAGTTTTGTGCGATTCAAAATGGAAGCTTTAATCATATATCATACCATAGGTAGCTCTTACAGCTAGCCCTTATGTTTTCCTTATTTGTGCCTGTGAGAAATGTTCAGATTTGTTACAGAATGCCTTTCCAGTACTGTTATTAATATCCTTCAAATTTCACTCGACTTACCTCATGACCTCCAAGTTATTTCTCCCATGATTATTTAGCCTATTAAGCAGTTTACTGGCGGAACAACAAAGTCTGCCTTACTGATAATAGCGAGCTATTGCTAAGAACTGGAGTAACTGCTGCTTACATTGTGTGTTTCTCTTTGGCTGCAGTGAATCACCATGCTTATTTCTGAATATCTGTGGAAAGTACCTGCTATAATAAGCAGGGTTTTCTGCAGTTTGTTGACTTGTTGTAGTTGAAAGTCACGCAATAGGAGCAACAGTAATGGCCACACAGGAGGGAAGAGCTGTGAATGGAAGAAAGAAAGTATGTAAAGAAGAAAGAATAGCAGAAACTGATGCTTGTGGTCAAGGAAGTTGACCCTTAGTGCTATTTTCTCATGAAAAGGGTGGGATGAAGTGCTGCGGGCAGCAGTTACAAGGGTGTTCAATGTGTGTTTGAGTGTGTGTGCCTGTGAAAATATTTTTCTCTTTACCAACTTCTGACCTTTTGGCTCCCAAACAGTTCAGTCAGATTTCAATTATGAACTGATTCATGAATAACGATGTGTCATACTCTGTGGTCAAATGTTTACAACTTAATGCATGTTAAATCTGTCATAGATAAAGATGGAAAAAATCCATAAAGACATCATTTACACAAACAGAATAAACTTTTGCATTTGATACAATGTACATACTGCATGTTTAATGTAGCTTAAAACACAAAATTGCCTGACAGTTACAACAAGAAAGCTGCAGAAAAAAAGTTGTCTAGTGTAAGTGTGTGTGTGCATGTGTGTGCATGTGTGTGTAACCCAGACAGCAGGGAGAAAGAGAAGCGGTCTTTTCACTGACGCTGATTGAAAGCAGATGTTGCCGAAAGCCAAGAGAGAGGAGAAAATGTTTCGGAAAATTCTCAGGGCTCAGCCTTCTCTTTCTGGGCCCTGGCCCAGGGAGCCAATCACTGCGCAGCATTCACTGGTCTTAGGGGTGAGAGAAGCACTCCTATTGGATGGAGATTCAAACGTGGGCGTTGGGAGCAGATGTCCTGGGAAAGTTGCTGAATCCCAGTCGACTCACAGTAAAATAAAAGCGAAAACATTTGCTTGTTCAACTGGACAGTGACCAAAACCTGTTTAAGTCCAGCTGAACTCAATCTCCCTCTCTTTCTCTCGTGTAGTGCTTGTACAAACACTATTACAATGTTTCTGTATGCCCCAGCTATGTATATAGACCTATAAATTTCAGATGAATTGGCTCTCAGATGGTTCGTTATTCAATCGCCACACAAAAGGAAACCTAAGAATAATCTTTTGTAAGGAAAGAACGCTGACTTTAAGACCTCTCTCTTTTCTGCTGTCTTCTTTTATCTAGTTTGGAGACAATGTTTGAAATGAATGCAGTTGAGAGCTTCCACACCTTTGCCATCTCCCACCACTCATCTCCCCATGCCTCCGCACCTCTAAACCCTCCACTCCTCCTCTACTCCTTTTCACCCCCTAACCTTCACCCTCCCGTATTCAACCTTCCATTCCGTTTCTCATCTCTCTCCGTCTCCATCCCCGAACCCCCTCTTTCCCCCTCTCACCTCTTCTCCCCCCCCCCATCATCAGCACCCTGATTCAGTCACACTCTAGTTCACACACGGCCTCACCTGCACACAAAGCCCCATCTCACTCTTTTATTGTGCCAGTCTATTGCCTATTCACAGCAACAGCACAGCACAAATCAATCATCTTTCCTAATGGAAAGTCCACATTAACATGAGAGGACACTCCATTTCCGTCCCAGAATGCCAGGTCGACTGGTACCTGAGCTTCAGCCAATGCAGATCCGGGGGCCAGCAGGCACTCTCATTTCAGGTGGGATAGCAAGGTGATGCCGTTAGGTCCAGGGGTGGCTCTGGAAGTCAATGGTGTATTAACTGAGGATGCGACAACGGCAATAAAAATGCAAATTACCAGCCAAAGCAGGGGATGGCCTGGATCTGCCCTTCATAAGCCTGGATAATACAGTCACCACACCTGCCAAGACATGTGGTTCAACACATCTCAGACACAACAATACAAAGAATTAGAGGAGGTGAGGAACGGGAGAGGGATGGAGTGTGTGACAAAAATTGAGACCATAGGTGTTCTGTATATCTGTGACAGCCATTACTGGCTTGTCAGATAGCTCTGTATTCTATATTTGATTTGTATTCTCTTTAATAATAAATGTAATGCTTTTAAAGACACTAGACATACACATCATTCACCATTTCTTTAAGTACCGAGTTAGATTGTTAATCCTATGCAGAAATCTGCACTGGTATTTAAAGTGCATAGCAATTCCAGTGCTTCCCAGTCACTTGTGCTTCTTGAAGACAAACAGCTGGAAGTAAAGACGTGAGAGCCAAGTCGAAATGAAAGCTTGTCTACAGTCACTAATGTTAGAGAGTAAGCCTGACCTTTTATGCAGCTATATGTAAAATAACCCTCTCTGTCATATATGTTAAGTAAAGGTGAAGGCGTCTGCCAAAAATAGGGGCATCAGTGTGTTTATATCATTCAAAATATTGGGTAGGAATGTGACAATAAAGGAAATGAGATACCATTTTGCAGAAATATGCACAATCCCAAAACTTTAATTGATGCAGCATTTTTACATTTAATCATTATGTTGAAACACTGCATGTTACTTTGTACGCTATTATTTGTCCTGCAGCTGTCACCAACTGAGGCTGAAGGTGCACACTACCACATTTTATGCCACTCCAACACAAAAACTAGGGTTAACACAAAACAAACAATGGAGCTCTTTGATCAGCAATGTCAGAAATGGGAGCAGTGCATTGATGCGTGGCCTTGTACTGTGTTGGTGTTGAAGGTGCAAAAGCAAAAGACTTTGATGCAGGGTGGATGCCAGCTGTGGGAAGGAAGAGGCATAAAGCCCTTTTCCATACATGTGCTGGCTTGAGTCAGTTTGACTCAGTCGTCACCCCAGCATGGCAGGGATTTGCATCTCCATACAACAGGGCTACTTGAAGGTGTGTCTTTAACTGATAACAAGCTTATCTTGAGTTCTTCTATTTACTATTGCACTGTGCAACATTTGTTGGTAGCCAGCTCCTTACCATCATGGATTGCCAAACTGTTGTTATGATTTTGCCTGGTGAAAGTGATGAAGCATCTGCTATGTCTGGAAATAGCATAGCGGAGGTTATTTACATGAATCATCATGTAATGTTGACTGTTAACTTGGAGGCAGTTGACCCAACTCGCAACTTGGTCTGACTTGGCACAACTTGGTGGATTTAAACTGGTATTGAAAGTGCATATCAACACAGAGTGGTTTGACTCTGTGCAGCCATAAGTCCCATTGGTAAAGCCCTGAGAGCGATGACATGGACCAGCTTTTATAGTCTGGAAGGACCAGGTAAGTCTTATCAGCAGACGACACTCTCATGTCAACCAAGGTCTCGTTTATACGTCAATGATTTCAACTGAAAACAGTAAACTTTAGTTGCGTTTTGGCCGATTGTTTACATGACAGCGACGTTTTGGGTGCCTGAAAACGCAATGTTTTGAAAACGGGTTCCAGAGTGCAATTTTTTGGAAACGGCACTGTCTCCGTTGTCATGTAAACTTGCAATATGCAGTTCCTCTGAAAACAGAAACTTTTCGCACATGTACATTGCGCTTCCAGTTTCTACGCATGCGCGAGAAAGTCGACCATCACAACAACAATGGCGGACTCCCGAGCTCTGCTTGTGCTGCTTACCCTATTGAATTTATCAACGCTTCCCCACCATAGTGTAGATTTACTGTAGCAACTCCACCTCGTCGTCCGTCCAGACAAACGTTCATCGGTTGCCATTTTTCTTGTTTATACATCGCTGCTCTGTATAAGGAAGCATAAGCGTCACACCGCCAACTACTGGCCTGGCATGTATACTGCAGCGTTTATGGTCATTTTTGCCGATCCATGTGCACGGCGATTGTTAGCAAAACGTTGTCGTCTAAACGCGCAACTTTTTTCAAAATGAAAATGAGAAACTATTCTGTTTTCAGTGGATTGTTTTCGTGTAAACATGGCCCAAGTCATTGCTGAGGTTGGTCAGGACAGTCCCCAAGACAGTGGGAGGGGCATCACTGTCTACTAGAAAGACAGAAGGGACAATAAAAAGAGTTAAACGAATTATTCATACAAGCCCAGTGCACTAGTGTCCATTGCCTACAGCAGGGGTGTCGAACTCATTATAACCCAGTTTGATCTCAAGTGGACTGGACCATTAAAACCATCACATAATAACCTATAAATACAACAACACCTCCAAATTGTTCCCGTTCTTTTAGTATAAAGACATAAAATCAATTCTTAAAATGTTCTCAATTAATGAACAGTCCATTTACAAAATGGATTATGAACAGTCTGAGATGTCTTAAGAAAAATGAATGCAGTTTCATCAATATGTCTCAGATTTTCCACATCCATCCGGTCTACTACTTACTGTCATTACATGTGCATTTTTCCATACATTTCCACTCCTGTGTAGTAATGCTGACATTACCACACCAGATATAAGTGTAAGCTATTGAGGAAACATGTCCTGCCTTACAAACCACTTACAAATCAAAAGTAAATATAGCAAAAGGGTTCCACCAATATTGTTTTAAGATGGAAGTATGATACAGATTCTTTTGTACTGAAGCAGCTGACTGACAATATTTTGCACAATATTCAATATCTTTAAATATAACTACAATAAGTAGTCACTGTTTATCAGGGAACTATATTCTGGTCAGAGTGAAAAAGCTTCTGAAGCAGAATTTTACATCAATCAATATTAGTTGTGCAAGTCATCCAGTGGGCCGGATTGGACCATTTGGTGGGCTAGTTCTGGTCCGCGGGATGTTGGCTATGTTTGACACGCCAATAGACCAAATCAGCAGAAGACAGTTCACCTCTATCAATCATAAACTCTGTCTCTCTTCCCCCAAGAACCATGAGAAGGGTCATATTTGAGAGGACACGGTAGATCTAACTCTGTTTATGTTAGTCCCTGGACACCACTGGAGTCCATACTGGCCAAAGCCATCCCAACCATGAAGGACAATAGGACGCAAATATATCCCAAGGCAACTGTGTCTTAAGTTGGCCTATCAGGGCCCTCAGGGACATAATGGTCATATTTCACAACTTCTCTGCGTAATGGAACCACTGAGTTGGTCTCTTGTGCGTCACAGGGATTCTCTCTCTGTGAAGAGGATGTTCATTTAGGGCAGCAAGGATGGATGTAGTCGTGCTCCATCCTAATCGCAGCAAAGGATTCGCTTTAGACTCTTAAAGCATCACAACTGAAAATAAAAGCTGACAGAGATTTTGCAGTATGGACAGTCTGAAATATTGTGCCCTTGGAGATTTTTGTATTTTAAATGTCACTTAAATAAAAAATGGTACATGACACTTCCTCTGAGACCAGAGAGTGGTCAGGCTTTGATTCAGTGTCATTAAAATACCAGTTCTGCTGTGCTGATCTTTATAATTCATTCTGATGACATACACATGTACTGTAACATTCTTATATGGAGATTTGTGTAACTCTCTTTGGAGATTTATGGTGTACATACACTGCAGTTTCACCACAAAAGCACTTTCCTCTGGTACCATTCACCAGCCGTGATTAGTGTAACTGGCTCAGGACAGATTTACTAAATCTATTACAAATTACTGTCAGGACCACAAAACTTTGTGCTGCTAACTGCCACATGGTTTCAATTCAGTATTTAGCATTTGTTGAGACTGATTCTGTAATTTGTCACAGCCACAGTGCTGTCTATTATTTCATTTGAATGTTATGCTACTAATTAAGACTTGAGGCGAAGGACACGTTGTTTGCATGTCTGGAAAGCAATGGAGTGCAACATAAAGCTCTGCTACTGAGCTTGAAAGGTTTAAATAGCATTAGGTACTGCTGTCAGCTTGATAAAGGTGGGTAATTTAACAACAAAAAAAAATTCTGATAACTTGTGCTTCTCCCAGCCCTTCAATCACAGACGCAGTTTGCTCTGCTGCTGCAGTCAATCATCATTAATAAATCAGTTTTCATTCCCTCCTCGGATAGTTTGCACTTCAAAATTCCCTGAAACACAGATTGTGCTTACATCAAACTCATTTTGATCTGTCATTTTGCTGTTCTCACTCCCAAATACCAAATGCCTTGTCACTGGCCCTACATGTCAAACTATGATGCTTTGGTGCCCCTTTGGTGACAGTTTTGAATGCGTAGGGACAGCATGTCAGTTTATGCGCATTACACACATTGTGTCTTTTAAAAAAACAACTTCTGTTTTTACAGTAAATGTACAGTTTCCACTCGTTAAATGCATACAGTCTCTTTTCAGTTTTTAGGTTTACCTTTTTAGGTGTAGGCAACAAAAGCAGGGGTTAAGTTTAAAAAATGAATTTATAGTAGGCTTAAAATTAGTACATCTGTGACTAGTGTAATCTCACATGACATACATCACTAGTGTAGTATGCTACACATGCTAGCACACACTAAAATAACTTGACTTTTAGTTTTACAATGCACACAAACAGCGATCTCCCATGTGAAAGTCCAGAATTTCCACCTCCATGCCAATCCGCCAGCAGCTGTTTGAAGTGTCCGAAAAGCAGCAGTGCATGTCATTGAGCTAAAGAATGTGCTGCTGGTATGCGCTGAGGACCACTGACCAAGCATCGGTATTTGACGAGTACGTAGTGAGACCTGGATGTCCATTGCCATCTGAAAGAAGTGATTACTGGAGTAGACCCTTTGTTTCTTTTGGCTTCCTCAAACCCAGTAGTACAGTCGTTACAGAGTTGCATACAAGGCTCTTCTTCTGTGGAAACATCATCCAGTTTTGGTCCAGGAGGCAGACAAGGTGTCTATGTTTAAGAATAAGACTCAAGACTTTCCTCTTTGATAAAGCTTATAGTTAGGGCTGGCTCAGGCTTGCCTTGGACCAGCCCCTAGTTAGGCTGATGGTGTAGTCTGCAGGGGGACTTTGCAGCTGTGAGGGTCCAAGGACGGAGGGTGTCGCATGTTGGAAAGCCCTCTGAGGCAAATTGTGATTTGTAATGTTGGGCTATACAAATGAAATTAAATTGAACTGATAACTCTAAACACAGTATACTATGAAATGCTAACCATTATCTTTTTTATGTGATGGTAAATCATATTGAACTATATAGTTTTGAGAGCTGCTATAGTTTAGAGTGGCACTACACAAGTAAGTGTGAAAAAGAAAGAGCTAAAAAGCATATGCAGTACATAGTATATACCCTGCATGTGCTGTTAATGTGATAATGGGTTCTGCTTAAAATGAGTCAGACCCAACAGACGCTCATCATCTGTATGCACAAAACCCTGTACTAGGAAACACACATCCTTCAATGCAACAGACTGATAAGCTGGATCCAGGAGGCACCTATGATGACTTATTAATTTCACCTAATAAATTCACTCTAGAGGTTCAAGTTTGTATTGCAATGCAGCCAGTATTTCCAAAATTCATGGCTGCACCAGTGGATCATTTAGTTTCCCGCCTCGTCTTTCTCAGTCATGTTAAGACTACATGCAGGAGACAGATGTAGCTTGGTAAGACCCTTTAGATAAATATTTAGGTTTGAAATCTGACAAACGGGCCGCATTCCAGTGTCAAGAGAGCTGTAAGCTGCTGACGACAGGAGGTGATACTTTTTGTCAGGGAGAGGCAGAAATCATCCAACATCTTTCTTGCGACTGCCAGGTGTGACATGTTCTCGCTTTCTGCACAGACTTCCTCTTCTCTTTATGTCTCTCTCTACTGTCTTTCACTTTTAAGCACTGCTTTAAATCAGTGGAGGCTTTCTTTGAAGGAGGCACATAGGAAGAAAAAATAGGGGGCGGTGGGGGTGTCTGCTCGAGCCAGCTTTGTGTCTGGGTTTGGACGAGGAATAAGCAGGTATGAGTGGTATCATAATGGTTTCGATCTTGCTCCAGGTCTGTTGGAACGTGCACTGGCCTGGCAGGTATTTAAAAAACCTGCCCAGCGAGCATGTCTGGTCTGGATCATCAGTTCCAGTCAGAGCGAGGGAGGTGGAACAGGAGAAGAACCACCTGGGTAACCTCAGCCTGCCCTCTGCCAAGAACACCACCAACAGGTCCAACATGAGAATATCGGTTTCAGAGGGCGGTCCTATCATGTGTGCTTTGGGGTTACATGTGAAGTATGTAAAATCAGTCATGTATGTACTTTCTGTTTCATGTTTTTTTTTACAGTATGTCTTATTTGATCAGCATCACTGTCATTTCTACGTGGCTTTGTATACGTTACAAACATTTGCCATTTATGTAAAGCAGTCCCAAACTAAATGTACATTTTTATAACTGCGTCTACATTTAAAATTTGTTGTACATTGTGTTTAGTTTCTACATTCAGACTTTCTAAAACTGAAAAACAGCCCACTGGACGTGTCTTTTGGCCTTATTGCTCGACTGCTGCAGCGGGGCCAAACAGCTGTGCTGTTTGGGGCAACAGGCCATGGCCCTGTATGTTTTCTATCTACAGTGGAATTTATATGAGCCCGGGGTTACAAGCACATGAATGGGCCCCAGTGTGCTGGTTCTGTTTTGACGTCACCTCATCAGTGCGCATGGGACACACTTGTTAAAACTGGGACACTCCACCGTCCGTATGTATTTCAAAGGGAACTAGGCCTCCTTTGAAGGACCAGAGTGTGGTGGTTTGAACAATAGACAGATTTGTTTGACTAAGTTGTGCCACTTTTAGTGTGGAACTATTGCAGAGCAGAGCGACTGTTCACTTAGACTGTCTAGCAATGTATCTGTATCTATGTATGTGTCTATTTATAAAACCAGTCAGCGACTAAGTTCTGTTCAGAGTTGCTCCGCGAATTACTTGTGCTGTAAATGACTTTTGATGGTGAACAATATTAAAGAGCCACTGCTTGATGAGTCAACATCACATCATAGACCACAAGATTTCCTGCAGAATAATTATAAAACAAGAAAATGTTACCATACAAAACTGTAACATTTACTACAGTGATAATATTCATAATGCTTAAATAGTGTCGCAAAATTGTGAAGTATAATAAGAGTAAAGTATATAGTATTATGGCACTGATAAATGTCAGTGTTATATAGTATGGTATAATGACAATGTGAATTCATGGCTTGAAACAGTAACACCACACACAAGTATGAAATCTTTCTTCACATATATTTTATAACATTTTGAAGTACATTAAGTACATTTTAGAAATAGAAGCTACAGTTTATAAAACCTTTCCAGCAGAAATCATTGATGGGCCAGCATCAGCCTTTTTTCTCTAGCAGACAGGTCTATTTTCTATATAAAAAAAACAAAAAAGAATAAAAAAAACAAAAACAGAAACAAATCGCTACATTATTTTGTCCTGCGCTACCTTTAAATTCCCATGAAAGCACCAGCTGTCTGCATTTCTTGTCTTTTATAAAATATAAATTATTGAAAAATATTCAAATGTTTGTGAACTAAATACAATAAAAATGATCTCATAACAAAAATACGGAGACACTATAAAATATACAAAAAAAACAACATCCAAAACAAAAAAATAATAAAAAAAAAAAAGTTTTCCTTCTGAATCCATTCTGAGATATGCATATGCCACAAACTACTGGTGTGTGTATACACTTGCCCGACTAAGATTCATTAATACATAAGACCTGCAGTAGAATGTAATCTGTGACACTTAACGACAGTATATTTTCCTGACAAAATAATTTTCAAAACACTAACATTTTAGGTAACAATGTTTTCTTTGAGCACAATAACCTTATAAAGCCAACCGTACAGATATTATGATCTTGTGGGGTGAAATAAAATGATAAAAAATAACTTTTCCAAGGGCACTGACAGTCATTACAGTCATTTTTAAAAAACTGTAAAGCTCTCTAACATAAAACACTGACATCAGAAAAAGAACCTGAACGAAACAAAACAAAAAAAACAGTGTTTTGAAACCTGGACAACAACATGCAGGAAAGAAAAAAAAGTACAGTGCAGCTTATTACTAATTAATTTGTTGAATACTTTGTGTCAGATGACGATAATGGGTAAGGGTTGGTGAGTCAGTGCTTGATGATTGTGGCCAAGCTTGTTACCGATTGAACATTATGAACATATCCAGCATCTCTTTTCTTTTCTGCACTCAGGGGGGAAACCCAGATCAGTGAAGGCGTTTCTCTTTCTTCTAAAGCTGTGTGCTTTTCAACATATTAACAAAAGATAAAAGAAAAGTCAACACTTTCCAAGAATGTGAGAGAAGTCTGGTCCCTGTCTTCTGACATTGTGGACGATACCCGAAGCACCGTGGCCAAAGACCTCACATGGGTTTTGGTTATTATTCCTGCTTTGTCTCTTGCTTATTTGTGTAATCTGGGTCTCAATAAAGCATTATGAAATACAATCTGTACAAATAGACATCTCAAAAGCTATTTTCATCCATATGGGTAACATTCAGCCACTGTAAACAATAACATTGTATTCTAAGATGATATTCCACTTTGGCATTTCCCATAAGGCCAGTGCACAGCCACTGTTCCCACTGTTAGACGGAAACTGCTGCCAATTTGCTCAAATGTAACCAGTGAATCTTTATGCATGTGTTCTGAGCACACTGCACAAGTGTGGGTGGAATCATACATGAGTTACTCACTATGACCTGAGCATTGTTTTGATCATAGATAAGTAACTCACAAACCTACAAAATTAAATACAAATGTCTGCCACTGGTCCGAAATGCCTCTATTTGCAATGAGGTTTCAGCTGCATTCATGCATCCAATCACGCTGGCAGTGGAAAATGAAGTACAAAACCCATGTAATGCAAACCTCCGAGCAGCGCCAACTTGCATCGTTTCTGTCCGTCTCTCTGTCGGACCTCACAAGTGATCATCACCTGCAGTCTCCGCAGATTCCTCTCAGTCACCTTCATCTATCCCACGCAACCTCTGATTCTCCCTCGTCAACGTTTTTCTATTGCCTGTCCCTTTTTCCTACACTGTACCTTCACACTACACTGCAGCTGCATCGTTATGGCCAAAATGTACTGCATAATAAAAGAAATTAAAAAATTTGACATTCTTAGGATTCTGTAAAATCACTCCCTCAGCTATTTCACTTATGAATTCATTGTATAGACAGACAGGAGGCTATTCAAACACTACTAAAGCAACACTCACATGGACAGTGAACCGACAAAATTATGCATCTAATCTGCACATTAAACAACTCCTCTCGCTGAGGACTCCTGAATTCCCCCACATAGATTGTCTACAGTCTTCTAATACTGGTGGTATATGCAAAAATGCATAAGTTTCAGTCACAATGTGTGTCTCTAACAAGGTGGCAAACATCAACGTAAAGGTGAAAGCGTCAGTTTCAAAAGCAACGGCTGCTTTCAGTTGTCTGTCTATCAGACACTCTTGGTATGAGTAATGTCACCAGGTCCTCAAAACCCTACAAAGCACAGGGCCAGTGTCTATAGTGTTGTCTGATAACAAATCAGCACATTTCAGTTAAAGGCTCCTACAGAACAGATAAACTTGGCATCTAACGTTTGGTTCCACTGTAATACCTTCATTGACAACATAAGAAAAATACTCTTTCCAATATATGCCTGGTAGGTTTACATTGGGTGTTCTCAACATCAATAATATAATACTGGCACAAGCATACACTCCTCAAACAACAGATCAGAAATGACATTTTTTTTGGTCCAAGCTGAGAATTCTCTGTCTCTTTGCCAAAGAGAAACAGTGAGCATGTATGTAAATATGTCATTATACCTTCCTTAGTTTGGTTTTTACATTTTGGCAACCCCGTTTTTTCTTAGCAGGAACCTTCCGCCCGCTCTACCCCAGCGATGAAATGAATCAATTATTTTGCTCTTTCTCTCTCGCGTCTGTCACACTTTCTGTCTTGGTCCTCTCATCTCCCCACTGTGCTACTTAGGCAGCAGGGAACCTGAACTCTACCCGATAGCGCTCCATCTGCCCCGAGCTGCTAAATAATACCGGTATATAATCACACACGCGCACGCTCACACACACATGCGCGCACACACATCTCAAATGCAACAGGGTATGAATACAGGCTTTTGGCTTGTGCCTTCTTTTTAAAACATGGTCTGAGAGACAGGAGCTTGAAGTTGACAAAGACCACAGTTAGTCATTAAAAACATTTTGGTCCCCCCAGAAAACGGTTTAGCGACTCTATCAAAACAGTTAAGACCACTTTATGAGCCCCAGTCCACGTGTCTCCTTAACTTTTGACTTCACTTCATGTTTCTTCTTCGCTTTCACTCATCCGTATCGGGCTTTACGTCCAACATTGCATGGAGCTCCTCGGGAGTGTACCCCAGCAGGCTTTTTAAGTCACAGACAAAGCGGTAGACGTAGCGTTTCCCCGATGTCTTGTGGATGATATTCTTGTCATAGTAGTAGCGTAGGCCACGGCTCAGCTTCTCATAGTTCATCTTGGGCTTGTTTTTCCTCTTGCCCCACCTCCGAGCAACCTAACAATGCAGGAAATAAACATGTCAATATGTGCCGTAAACAGGTAGCAAATTAGTAAGAGGTTAAAGCCACGTCATAATCATCTACATTTTCAGAACTAAACAATTAGCACTACTTTTTTTTTTGCATTCATGAGTCATTTTGAAATGAAACACCGATGATGCAAAACCAGCAGCACCTTCCAGAAAGATTGATGGAGCCAAACAAGGCATGGAAAATGTTTTCACACAGGCAAAAGACATCTTGTTCATCTGGCTAGCTACTTAGGACCTCCCAGCATGTGCACCAGTGACCAGCGGAGTCACGACCTCTCACCTCATCTGGGTCAGAAAGCTTGAACTCCCAGCCGTCGCCTGTCCAGCTGATGAAGGACTGGCAAGACTTGTCGGTCAGCAGCTCCAGGAGAAACTGCCACAGCTGGATGGGGCCGCTGCCTGCAGAACAAAGAGGAGAGGGAGAGGGGGTGTGAATTAAAATAATAATAATAATAATAAAAAAAAAAAAACACACTGAGAAGACACATTACTGTTGGTGTAGATTTAGTTAGTAAGTGTGAGGCTGGGGCAAAGACGGTCCAGAGTACTGTATTGCATATATGAGTGGAAGGATAAGAGGAGGTTGAACATCCCAGATCAAAAGGAGGCATATATTGTGTCTCTACTTTGTCTAATTCTGCTATGTATGACAGTGTTAAATATTCATGCCAATTATTCACTTGTGTCTGAGGAGGGACAAAGTAAAGCTTCTAATCTGGGTCAGACTGAAGTACAGCAGGGGAACCAAATGTCCTCCTAAATACAACAGTCCCATTCATCATGTATTCCCTTGTCTGGCAGTTGCCCTGTGCAGTATGTGAATCTAGAGTCTGTGTCTGTATGAGTTCCATACTGATGAAATCACTAGTTTAAAATAAGAGGGGGTGCCTTTAGACCTCAGCAACACGTCTTTGGGAGCTGAATGCAGACTGTAGACTGAGTGGTTGCTAAGACATCTGTATGTGTGTATTGGACTGCATTTTTTTTTTTTATGAATAAGGAGTAATATAATAACCTGTTCAAAGTGAACTTACAACAGCTTTATTACATCTCGTAGGAAAAAAAAAAGGAGGGAAAGCAGAACCAAAAGAAAAGGGCTGGTCTTGTCTATGAACTAGATTCACTGCAGCACACTTTGATCTTGTGGTTTTTCAGCACATACACCAACCCACCCACTTTTGAGGCTCGCATGTTGAAATCACACCTGCCTATGCAGCACACCGCCTCAACAAAACTGAAGCTACGCTAAAGTCACCTCGCGAGTGCCTCAGAAAAACCAAATGTACCTTTATACAACACAAACAAAAGCTTTCAGGGAAATAGACATGTGGGTTGCAGACTTTAAATGGTGCTTGTGGGCTCTCTTTACTCCCGCTAAGGATTGGAGAAGGTGCATGACAACAGCCACCAAGACTTTGGAAAATAAGTGTGCTGCTCAACACTGGGTTTCTTTCAGACAGAAAAGCTTGGGACTCGCATTCCAAGAGTCTGCTACTGTAATAGCGAGCCCACATAAGGGTGATACAGTGCCCGTTTACCAGCCCCCTGTGCTCTCACGCCAGAATGTAGGCGACCCTTTGACAAAAAAAAAAAAAAAAGTTTCCAAAAATATGTTACAAGTCTCCATGTACAATGGGCCTCATTGAAAAAGCATAGTGTGGCAAAAGGGTGGGGGCTTGCATTCACAGCAGAGTTAAGTATCTGACCCACGGGCTGCTAAATGAGTCTGGAGCATGTGCAACTAAAGCAGGTAGGCTGGGTGGTGATTGAGGCCGCAAGTAAGGACTGACGGATGTTAATGTTAAAAAATGATGACTCAAAAGGTATTCAAACCCCACCGAAACCAGCTAATATGTCATTCTGTTACCAATATTTTACCACTTGAGTAAATCTAGTGGCAATGCAAATAAAGTCTGTGTAAGGACGTAGGGTCTGGGGTCTAGGGGATGTTTTAAGCATGAAACACTTGACTTCCTGCACCAATTTATGGTGGATATGTCTTTATTTATGCTAAAGAAAACACAGTATGGGTATACAATTCAAACTCTGAAAACATAACGGACTATAATGGAGTGAGGTACTCTCCTGTAGATTCTCCTGTAGATCAGCTTTTCTCATTCAGTGGTATCCCTGCATTTATCGTGATTTACTCTTCCGTCATTTTTGTGAAGGTATAATCTCTTTAAAAGTGCATGTGGCAGCTATTGACTTATAACACATTCATTTATTTAAAGGAGCTATATGTAAGAAATCTAAAGCAAATAGTTGTAAAATCCTCCTAATATGTCACAGAGACTAAGGAATAATGTTCATATAACATACTGATCTCAC